>NC_057349.1:113414574-113714574 GCF_016509475.1 Prionailurus bengalensis | reverse complement strand
AGAACAGAAGCAGGTGTGTTTTCTTTAATATAGTGAAAATACTAGATAAAAAAAAATCTGAGGAGCATACATAAATCTTATGGATTGGGCCAGCCATCAGAAATTGCACTATTAACCTTCCATAATGTGAAATATTATGCAGCCTTTAAAATGTGTGGTGGACAAGGACATTTAACACTATGGAAAAGCGTTCCTACTCTATGATTAAGTAAAAATATATAAATTAGAAAACAGTTTGCCAACTCTGAATAAAACATGGCAGACTGAACAATTCATTTATCTTTGTTCCAACTGGGAATCTCATTCAAATTACAACAAAACTTTTTTCTAATCCAAAAGACAAAGCAAAAGGGAAAAGAAATAACAACTAAGTAGAGATGTCAACAAATTCTAGAAGCTGGAAAGTGGACAGGGGAGCAATAACTGGCCAGGTAGAGCAGTGGAGGTAGAAATTCAAGTGACTACAGAGAAGGGTGGCCAGAACCATCCAATTCGAAGGTGTATAAAGTAAATACATGTAATGTTAACAGAGATAGATAGATTGATGTATGTTTTGGGAATCAAGAAAACTCAATTAAAAATAGTTTATACAGTAAGCTTCAAGATTTTTGCCTAGTTCAGCCCATAAAACAATTTGAAAAATTATGTATCCTCTCACATTTTAAGTTGATATTTAAAATTTTTATAAGTTTGTTAACAAAGTAGACAATAGAATATTATAAATATTTATATATTTTTTAATTTTGTCCCAATTTTGAATGTATTCAATGGAATTGTAGTACCATTTTATTACATACATATATAATATTTAAAAATATAAAATTTCATACTTTAATATATATTTTAATATATAAAATTTTATAGCCAGTGTCATCCATTTTAAATTTTTTTCTCCCTTGAATTTCTATTTCCATTATGCCTCCCACACAGCTATTGTAATGAATGTAATACCTTCATGCTTGAAATCTTTTACTGTTCTTCTATATTTCTTTGCAGCAAAAATATATTAAATACTTTAAATTTAAAAATTAGTTTTCTGGGGGCGCCTGGGTGGCTCAGTCGGTTAAGCGTCCGACTTCGGCTCAGGTCATGATCTCGCGGTGCGTGAGTTCAAGTCCCGCGTCGGGCTCTGTGCTGATGGCTCAGAGCCTGGAGCCTGTTTCGGATTCTGTGTCTCCCTCTCTCTCTGACCCTCCCGCATTCATGCTCTGTCTCTCTCTCTGTCTCAAAAAGAAATAAACGTTAAAAAAAAAATTTTTTAAAAAATTAGTTTTCTGGTACTTACCTCTAAGTAATCAAAACATCTTCTAGTTATTAAGTCAAATATTATTACTACATAATTAGTCAAAATATAAATTTTTAAATCATTATAAATTTTTATAATTATTAAACATAAAAAGTAAAACTTTATTGTAAATGCAGTTCTAAAATAGATAAATGAGGGACTGGATTTGGTGTTTTGGTGCCACAATTAAAGGAGGTTTCTTGAAGTTATATTACACCTTGGGCAATGAACCTTAGTAATATTTGGAATGGATGAGTGAGTGGTAAATCACTCCTTTGCAAAGTGGAAACAAATGTTGGATTAGGATAAAGTACTATACTTGAACTTACCTTGCAAATCTATCCAATATGATACCTTACTACTAGATCAGAACTACCCCAACCCTGCCCAACCACAAAATAAAAACCAAAGAGTCAATGATGGGAACTATAAGCAAAGTGAAATCTGTTTTTACATGTATTGGCCATACAAGTAATAGGAATCTCAGAATCTGATACAGATCTATGGGACTTCCTTTTTCTTAACCCTCAGGGATATAAGTAACAATTTTTCAATTTTCTGTAAAATTGTATGGGGAAACAGAAGATTTGAATAAATAAAGCAATAGAATATTTGTGGATTTACTTTTTTAAAGAAACATATTTTTTCTTCTAAAATTGACAAAGATTATAAAGTTGTACCACCACCATCTCCTTTAGAGATCTGAGGTACTCTTAATCATATTGATAAAAGAAAATTTAAAAAAAACCACCAATATGTCTTTGTGAGCATTTATGGACATAAAATCAAACACAATGAAGAAGTTATATCAGAAATGTTCCATCGCAGGGACATTCTGCTTAAGCTCTGCTCAGGCTTTTAATATTCAAAACCAATAATTTCTGATCTCTTCTTTTCCTGGTAAATATCATAGCAGCAAGTGTTGACACTCTTCATTGTTCCAATGACTTTCAAATTACTTTCAAAATTAAGGACATCTTTCTCAAAAAACTTCATTGCCTATTTGATGTGCTTCCAAAATTCTGAATGGGAAATGTTGACAGAGGGACACTTTTCATGGTTTTTTCTCAATTTTCTTTTCCTACAGTTACACACACACACACACACACACACTGCAAAGCTCTGAAAAAGAGTCATCGGTCCTCATCAGAGTTGCAGATTGATCTAGCTGAGTGGCCATGGGCTCTGCCCACTGGTCAGTTCCACCCACGAGGCACTCCAAATCAATCATCCTCAGGGAACCCACTTCTTTACACATTTATTCCTTTCCCATTTTGTTCCTTCCACTGCAGTGGCCTCCCCACTCTGTACTAAGCAAGTCCTTTCCTTCAAGGATTAAAGAGCCTGTCTCTACTACCCAAGTTAAATTAAGAACTCATCATGCCCTAATGTTTCCATTTCACTTATTCCATTGTATTGTAAGAGTGCTGGTCTGTATCCCCAGTATCTTATGAGCTTCTTAAAAGAAAGAGCCAAGTCTTAGTCAGTTTTGTATGTTTAGTATCTAGCAAAGTGCCTTAAACTTGGCAAAGTCCCAAACTCTGGTTGTTCAGTGAGTGAATGAAGGCCAGTAATGACATACATGGGAAGACCAGGAAGCTCCCAGAATCCCTGTTCTTGCTTCCTGACATCATTACTTAGGTGGCTCTCAGCTTTCCTCTCTGTGCCCTTTCCTTCTTTGCCTCATGGAGTCTCCTTCCTTTGTAAAGTCCCTCTTTTCAGGCCTCTCTCATGTCTGGAAAGTAATTTACATCTCAGCAGAAACTCCAATCCCTATGTCCCTCTCCACAACCCTGTAAGGTATATGTAATTGTAAAAATGAAGCAGCTGAACTCAGAAACATAAAGTCACTTGTTAATGTGATCAAAAAGCCACAGTAGAGCCAGTAATAGACTAATAGAACCAAAACTGCTTTGCATACAAACCCAAAGTCACTCACACTACTTTCTAGTATAGCTTGTTCCTAGGTGCACATTTATGGTTTTATTTGGTTAATTCTTAAATGTGAATCTGTGGCATTGCAGAATAAAAACACCTGAATGAAAGAAATAGAATTGGCCAGCTCTGTGTGACTTTCTCTCTTTGGTAGGGAATGCCAAGATAGAAAATTATCTGATAAACAATATATTATAATCATCAAAAATAAAATTAGTATATCCTGAAAAGTATCACTTGGTTTTCTGGGACTGGATCAATTTACATATTCAAACTTCCATTCCAAGAGGATTTAGTCGTCTCTCAAACAAGAACAAAAATCCCAGATCCCTAAACTCTCAACCAGCTCTATGCTATATCTAATGAGGTTTAAGAAGAGGCCACAGACACGGGCACCTGGGTGGCTCAGGGACACCTGGGTGGCTCAGTCAGTTAAGTATCCAACTCTTGATTTCAGCTCAGGTTATGATCTCACAGTTTGTGAGATGGAGCCCCACATGGGACTCTGCACATGGAGTCTGCTTGGGATTCTATCTCTCCCTCTCCCTCTGTTCTTCCCCTATTCACATGCATGTGCTCTCTCTCTCTCTCTCTCTCTCTCTCTCTCTCTCTCTCAAAATAAATAAAAAACATTTTTTAAAAATCTTTAATTTTTTTTTAAACGAAGAGGACACAGACAGGTTTCACTGGTTTAGAAGATCTGCAAACTTTTCCTATCATCTACTATTATTTTTTAATCACTTTTGAAAGGTGCTAATCCAATTTAACTTTAAACCATTAAACATTCTTTGAAAAGTGAAATAGTAAAACAAATTTGGCATTTTGGTAAAATTGGGAGACTTCTTAGTTTTCCTTAACCAAGCAGCCTTGAATATTAATTGAGAGGCAAGAGTTTTCCCTGGGAATTTACTTTTGTTTCAGTACTGAAGTTGCCTCTGAGAAGCTACTGATCTCTAAGTAGTCAACAACTGCCTCAGCCATAAGTGTCTTGTGCTCCATTCACCTTAACTAAGACTCTGATACCAACCAGATGGCAAATTTTAGTTAATAAGATTTGCAATTTAGGGAGTACCTACAATTTGTAAAACACTGTCCTGAGTGCCTTCTAATTGAAATCTCATTAAACCTCACCATCGGCCATCATTATACAGAAGGTAACTGAGACCCCTAGAAGAAGGTAAGGGTGAGCAAACTAACCACCATTTAACTAAATGGGAAATAAGCTGAACCCAGGTTTGTCTAACCCCACAGTCTGTTTCTTAATCCCTTCACCAAGTCACCTTTCTACCTCTTGGCACTCAAAGGATCTGCTTTCAGTCTCTATGTGTAAGGAACCAGAAAGAACCAACCCCTCCAAACAAGAAAATAAATAAAAGGTAAGGGCTTACAATTCCTATGGCTTTTTTTTCTCTAATTACATGGAAATCCATAAGTGGTTACCTTTACTTTTTTTTTCACATTTCAAATTAACTTCTAGAGACAACAGCTGCCTGATTTAAATATAGCAGCTAGATTTATTTAGTGCCTTTTTCTCAACTATAAAACATATCATTGATTCAATAAAACTCGTTTGTGAGATCAATCAAGTTGACGTTGTCAGATCCATTTTGAAATTGGTTGTAAGATAATGAATGTGTTTGGAAATCAAGAAAATGTGGTTACAAAAACTACCTATATGGTAGCTAACTTAATAAGGCTTCAGTTTGTAAACCATATGTGTTTTTGAAGGCAAGAACTTTAACCATTGTGAAATCTAAACATATAATTGTTAGATAAGTGCATGAATGAATACACATTTTCTAGAAAAAATTTTATCCTAAATCACATCATTTTGAACAGAGTTTAACATGAACAGGACTTTAAACTAGTAACACAATAGTTCCAATTGTTCCACATCCTTACCAATTTGCAATTTGGGAACTGTCAAGTTTTTTTATTTTATCCATTCCAGTAGATATGAAATGATGTTTCACTATGGTTTTCAATTGCATTTTCTGGGGTGCCTGAGTGGCTCAGTAGGTTGAGCATCTGACTCTTGATTTAGCTTGGTCATGATCTCAGGATGGTGGGATTGAACCCCATGTCAGGCTCTATGCTGAGCATGGAGCCTGCTTAAGATTCTCTCTTTCTTTCTCTCTGTCTGTCTCTATCTCCCTCTGCCCCTCTACCCACTCGTGTGCGCTCTCTCTCTCTAAAATACATACATACATACATAAATATAAATTGCATTTTCTAATTGCTAACAATGTTAAACCCTTTTTATATTACTATTGGTCATTTTTATATCTTCTTTTGTGAAGTGCTTGTTCAAGCCTTTTGCCTATTTTTATTGAGTTGTCTTTCCATTTCAATTTGTAGGAAATCTCCATCTATTCTGGATGTGAATCCATTGTCAGATGCCTGAATTTTGAATTTTTTTTACCATTTTGTGGCTTACTTATTCATTTTTAGTGGTGTTGTTAGCTAAACAGATTGTTAATTTCGATGAATTTTACCATTTTTTTCTTTCATAATTTGTGCTTTTTGTGTCCTAAGAAATCTTTGTGAATCTTAAAGTCACAAAGACATTCTACTGTGCTTGCTTCTAGATGATTTATGGTAAGATTTACATGTAAGTCTATGATCCATCTTTAATTAATTTTTATTTATAATGTGAAATAATGGCTAAAGTTCACATTTTCCATGTAAATACTCAATTGTTCTATAACCATTTGTTGAAAAGACTTTCCTTTGTCCCATAAATTCCCCACTGACTGGATGCCTGAAAGAATCAGCAATTGATTGTATATGTGTAAGTCCATTTCTGGGCTTCACTAACCAAACAGCTTATCTAAGCCAGTATTACTGACTTTACTCTTCACTTAGAAATAAATATTCATTACCAAATAAATATTTCAACATAAATCTAAGTTATCTGCAGAACATTTTGAATAGACAAAGAAAGGTGACTTATTTCCGACGACTACCCCCCAAATACCTCTCCTACTGACCTACCAAGTTGTCTTCTCTTTTTTGACCTACAACAACTGTAATTAGAATCACTTCTTTGAATTAGAACATTGACCCTCAAACTTCAGCAAGCCATGAAGAAGGAAATAATCTCAAGGACTCTAATACTGATATTAGATATACTTAATGTTGTTTAAATATGTGCAAACATAAAACCAGTCGTAAGTATTTTATAACTTATGAAACTATAGAGCCAAATAACAACTTATATTAAGTTAAAGGAAATAATAAATCAGTGAAAATCAAGCTTACAACATTAATGTCAAGAGACAGACATTAATTGCTAGCCAATACAATTTAATGTAGTATTGAATCCTGTGGCATGGGTTCTTTTGAGTTCAGATGCCTGAAGTATAGGGCACTGAATGGTGACTCAATCTCTCCATTATTTGTCTCCACATGAAAGACCGTGAAATCTTCTGTAGAAAATATGTATCTAAGTCTTAGTCTTAGATATACTAGAATATAAAATTTTTAATTTCTGTATCTTAAATTATTTTCTGACTCCAAGTCCCAAGTCCATGCACCAGGATGACAGTACAAACGAAACCTCAGACTTCCAGGAGTTCACATCCTGAACAGTGCCACAGGTGTTTCCTTGTGCTATTTTATCAGGGAGTTAGGCTCTCGAACATCTGTCCTCACAGATTGTCCCTGGAATGCCCATCACCTCTTTCTCCTTGATCCCTGACTAGCTGTCCCTGTATTGTGCTTTGAGGCAAGGGAATCCTTTCTAAGGCTACCTGTGGCCCAGCTTTCTCTTGCTCACTACACAGCCTCTCACTTCTCCATAGCAACACTACCATAGAGCCAGGAACAAGTTCCCCTACACTTAGAACCCGCAAGTCCCATGGAATCCTCCTGCAACACTGACTGGACCCATAAGCTTTCTTAGCTGCTTTGCAAGGCAGAGATCCAGAAAGGGTATGAATTCTGACCTGGAGGAAGTATTGAGAATAAGATATATACAGAAAGAGAAGGTTGGAGAGATAAATGACTGACATCCTGGGAAACAGGCAGCCGAAAGTCCATATCCCATCTCTACTGTACTGGTTGTGCGACTTGCCATTGAGCTTCAGGTTCTACATCTTCAAAATGAGAAACAATATATAAGATCATGTATATGAGGATGCTAGCACAGTGTAGCAGTTCAAAAATTTGTTAATTATTATCATGATTATATTCTGGGCTTGAAAGTAAGAACTTGCCACAAGTTCCTAAAAACTTTGGTGAGCATTATTTACTAAGCTACAGAGAATTAGAGCCAGATACCTAATAGGTAGATACTAGATATATAGAATGCTCTCCTTGCCTTCAAGTACTTAGTTCAAAGAGGAAATCTAGACCACTTAAATTACAACTTTTGAGACATGTACAAAGAACTAGAAGTCAAAAGAGCTGGGTTCTTGCCCGTTTGTGCTACATGTTTGCTGTTGTTCATAAGCTAATCACTTGACTGCTCTGAATCTCATATTACTTTTTTTTTTTAACAATTTTTAAAATTTTTTAAATGTTTATTTTTGAGAGAGAGAGACAGAGTGTGAGCAGGGGAAGGGCAGAGAGAGAGTGAGACACAGAATCCAAAGCAGGCTCCAGGCTCTGAGCCTGACACAGGGCTCGAATCCACAAACCGCAAGATCATGACCTGAGCCTAAGTCACTCAGCCAACTGACTGAGCCACCCAGGCGCACCTCATATTACTCCTCTTTAAGTTACAGAAAATGTTTTCTATTATGCCTACCTCAAGGATTATTATAAAGCCAAACAAGTTGTGTTAGGGCAATAATAAATATAAGATATTATTAGTGATTTTCAAAAACAAAGTCATATCTTGTCTTATTTCCTCATTTAACAGATGACAAAACAGAATCCTAGAGAGGTTTCAAGATTATCTAATAACATCTGAGTCAGAGCTGGGATTTGCACTGAGGGCTAAAGATGCCTCTCTCCCAGCTTACTGGCATCAGTCGCCACCTACCTCCCATCTCTCCCTCCTCTCACTGTCCCTTCCTCCCTCTCATTAAAGACAAAGCACCATGTGAAGACTAAGAATTAACCTAGAATTCTTGTAAAACACTGAGGTGATGGAGAGGAAACTAATCAGACTTTAGAACCAGGAAAGGTTTCACAAAGATGAGTTCCTAGAACAGGTGCTCACAGGACCTCATTTCAATTCCCTGGCCAGTGCCATTGTTTATGAGCATGGCAATAAACTTCCCCAGCACTTAGCACTCCCTGGGACCTCTTTAAAGGGCTCCCCACTCTCCTACACTACCCAAGAAAGCTAATTAGTGAGCCTTTCTCAGATCTTTTACTCGCAGTTTCCAGAGAGCTGCACACTTTGTTAACCTATCAATCGTTTCCTACTTTTCATGAGGTGGCTTGTTTTGTTCAATGCAACACCCTGACACCTCTGCTTACTCATGAAAACTCTTACCCCAGCTGGCTCAGGCCTTGTTTACAGGAGAAAGTTTTACTCCCCGTACTTTTGACTTGGAGCACTATTTGGAAAGACTCAGCTCATAAAGTCTTACAGTTCCTTTGTTGGCCTTATCATGACCTGAACATTTTGTTAACAAAGCACCCTGTTAATGTTTTGACCATAAGGACTAATGTGCTTGGGGCTGATGGTGTTGCCAAAGTGGTGCTTGCTCCTAAAAAGGGAAAGTTTTAATTCTATTTTCAAAATAAGTCATCTTACCCCTGCTATATTAGGAAATGTCATAAATCAGTCCAAGAAATCTGCAGTGTGTGGGCGAGTGGTGTTGGGAAGTGGAGGGGTGTGTGAATTCCTTTATTGTTAAGGCTTCCAGGTGTCACCAACCTCACCTCCCTGTAGGGGGGTAGGTGAAGAAGAGTCACTAATATAAAGGGCAACAGCCCCAGTTAAAGTACATTTGAAATTGGGCTTTTTAATTACAGAATATACAAAGGCATTCTCAGTGGGTGCGGCTGGGCTGATACTTAGTGACTAGGCAGAACCTACAAAATAACAGAGGTGCTCTGAGGATCGAAAGACATAGGTAATTGATTTGGTTCATTTCATCAGAGTCTTAAAAGTCCCAAAAATGATTCTTCTAAGAGTGAATTTTTAAAGCTATCTGTCTACCTGCACCTGGAGTGAAGGTAGAGATTCTCTCATCAGGAAGAAAGGTGCCACCATATTTTAGGTGCTCAATCCTCGGCAGAGGAGCCTTACTTACTACTGGGTGAGAATGGGGGGCCTCAAGCGGCTACGGGCTCCCAAGCACAGAGCCCATAGGGGAAGATAACAAAAAGATTGCTGGAGGCTTCAACAATCAAACTCCATTAGCCTAGACCCAAGTCAAAATAATTCTGTATGGAGATCCGCCTGAGCCCCAGTTCTCTTGAGGAAAAGACTACCAGAAAGGTGGTGGGGGAAGAGGGGAAGAAGAGGAAATGCTGCCCAAGCAAGTCTCTGGGCATAAATAAGCTTCCCTACCCCTTTACTTTCTGGTCATCTCAGGATACCCCTACCCCTCTAAAGAACACTTTCCTTGCCCCTAAACCTTTCCACAATCCTGGAAAAAAATCATACTTTTCTTCTCTTTTGTAGAAACTTTCTCAACTCCAGTCTGCTTTGATGAATGTGAGAGTTCTAGAGCTTATGTCAGTATGTAATACTTCATTCTATAAAGTTACAAAAGCTTTCATGTTTTATGTGCTTTATTTATGAGTCAGTTGTCTCCTTTCTTATCTCCATCAGTTTGTAAATTCACTGATAGTAGGAACTGTCTACAATTTCTTATAAACTTCCCTCCTTACCCCAAGGAGTTCACTCTTAAAGTATCTACTGTCATAAACATTGGGGTACAAGTGCCCCTATGCATCAGCAGGGGAGGGGAAGAGGAAAAAAAAAAAAGAGAGAGAGAGGGAGCCAAACCATAAGAGACTCTTGAGAACTGAGAATAAACTGAGGGTTGATGATGGGGGGTGGGAGGGGGGGTGGTGATGGGCATTGAGGAGGGCACCTGTTGAGATAAGCACTGGGTGTTGTATGGAAACCAATTTGACAATAAATTTCATATTAAAAAAATAAAATATAAAATAAATAAATAATAAATAAATTAAATAAATAAATAAATAAATAAATAAATAAAAGTATCTACTGTCTGATAGAATGACTTGCTATGATTTTAGGGGATCACATTGCTTACCCCAAAATGTTGACAAGAAGGCACTTTGGCTTAGGAAGCCATCTCAGTGCCTCAGTTCTCCTGCAAACAGACCTACTCCCAGGACACTCTCAACTCACAGGACACCACCAACATCAATCTCAATCTTGGGAAACACTCTTTTCCCCATCCCCATGGCCAACATGGCTGACAATCTTTTCTATTAACCACACAATCACAAACCCACAGGAACAATGGTACCCTTCTCCTCTAGGTCAGAGTTCACCTTGGTCAATTTACATTCCTGAACTCTTTAAGGTTAAGTGTTCTTGCTCCATGGTCCAACCCACAAAACACTTCGATAGGTAGGAATCTATATTAAGGTGAAAATAGCTGGTAATGACTGAAGCATGACCCAATATGCCTCAAATGGACAGAAATGTCTCCCTTACTGGAAGTAGCCACACAGAAGTTGGGCGACAACACTTAGCAAGGTTACTGTCAGGGGAATTCAAAACTGAGGACAGGAATGAGACTACAGGTTATCACATGCTCTTGCAAATACTAAGGTTTGAGATTATAAATCTTTCTCACAAGAAGAAGATAGAGGATTTAGGTGAGACATTTCTATCAGATTGGTAATTAAGCCAGAGGGAAATTTCACCCAGACACAAAATCTAAATTCAAAGTAGTAATTCAAAGCTGTAACTGGAAATGAAACCATTTCTATTATTAACCTTATAGAGAAGATTTGAAAAATAATCTAGGGCAAGACCGGTAACATCAAGCACTAACAGAGTTTTATATTTTGAGCCAGAGGTAATCACTAAAATATTTCTTCAAAAAAACTCATTTTTCTAAAATGTGTGTCCTATTTATGGAACAATGAGCAGCATAAATCTTGAGAAAATTGTGTTCTTATAAACACTTATTACGTAAATAATAAAACATAAAGTAAAATATAATTTGTTTAAAATTTTCCAAACAAAAGATTTTACTGCTTAGGGAATGCCTTTTGCGCTTTAAGCTATTAAATTAAGTTTTATAATTAGTTGGGCTTTGTCATTAAAGCCATGCTTCTATTACATGAAAAGACAATAGGACAGAGCTTTGGCGGGCAGATTAAGACAAGCAATTTCCCATGACTCACAAACCATAGAACTGTGTAGCCAAGTGACTGAAGCATTGGCACCTGTCTTGGATTCATGTTACTACACACGTATGCAATTTTTGAAGAGAAATAGGCAACTATTCATTTTATAATTTTAAAATTATATTGGAAGTGTATGTATTATTACCACTTCTATATGTTATAACTCTGGCCTAAACTTGTTATGTTCTTTAAATTAATCAACTTAAAGACTAACATTTTAAGAATTATTTTGTTTATAACTAACACTAAATTTTCCTTGCCAAGTGCTTCCTTGGTAAACATGGCAAACTATCCAGGGAGTGAAGGTAATATTGGGTTCACCAAGCTAATGGCAACAATTGCTGTGCTTTGGATTTTAAGGAAAAGGCATTTACTACTTGTACACAATACTTGGCCCTATGGCACACATTCCAATTTGAAAAGCATAAAATCTACTCAGGTGTATTTTCAATTTCTGATTCCTATTCACTATAGGTAAGCTGTACAGATTAACTATTTCTGAAAATATGATTTTATGGTTCAATGATCAAGAAATATATCACTTAAGTTTTTTCTATAAAGTTGCATTTTTTCCTATTACTTTTATTCTAAACTATCTTTAATCACTTACCACACACTATATTCTATTTGAAAAAAAAAAGTAGGTTTAAAGTTTTATTAGTGATTCAAACATATTGATTCTTATTTTTTACAAAGTTTATAAAAATGCTGTTGCCCAGAGAATGGTTTTAACAAAGTTCCATAGTCCACAGAAATAGTCTATAGCTGAAAAGAACTCAGGAAAAGCATGAATCTCAATTTGTGTGTTTTTAAATTTTTTCTTCCTTAATTATTAGGGCTCAGTAAATTAAAGCATGTTCATATTTTTAAAGTGTTTGCAATTCACATTAATATTTCAGAGAAGAGAAATTTTAAACCCATTTTTACTTGCTTGAGTGCTAAATAAATACCTTTAAAAGTATGTGTTTTGTTGGGGCACCTGGGTGGCGCAGTTGGTTAAGCGTCCGACTTCAGCCAGATCACGATCTCACGGTCCGTGAGTTCGAGCCCTGCGTCAGGCTCTGGGCTGATGGCTCAGAGCCTGGAGCCTGTTTCTGATTCTGTGTCTCCCTCTCTCTCTGCCCCTCCCCCGTTCATGCTCTGTCTCTCTCTGTCCCAAAAATAAAAAAAAAAATAAAAAAAAAAAACGTTGAAAAAAAAAAAAGTATGTGTTTTGTTTTCATTTGTGAAATGTCTTACAGTTATTCTTTGCTATGCACCAGAATCTGGCATTTAGTCGTTCAGCTATGTCACGTAAAGATACCAGTTCTGGTCCTTCAGTTAATATATTTTTGAAGTGTCATTTTGACTTTCTTTTTATAGTTTTTGGAGAAATTAGACATTGAAATGCACCCTGCAAGCCTGAACAGCCAGCAGAGTAGGAAGAAATCAGGCAAATGTGTTGTCCTGGAAGCTAACAAGAATGCGTTTCTAAAGAGGACAGGATCAACGTTGCCACATGCCACTGATCCAGTATAGTAAGAGTACTCTGACTCAAATTAGTTTAAGCAAAGCCTGTGTGTATGCCCATTCCCTTTATGGCTTCCCTTAAATCACAATAAAAAAATAAAATGAGATCCGAACCCATATAAACAAAGGGAATGAAAGCAGACACCACAGCAGGTGAGCAATTTTGACAAATGTTATGAGATGAAAAGTGAGAGGACCAGCAGCAAGTGACTTCACTGAGAGGAGAGAGCTCCAAGCCTTCATAGGGAGGCAGCCCACAAGAACACAATTCAAAGCCACAATGCCAACTGTAGATCTCCAGAAGGGATCAAGTATTGGAGGTGTCCCTCTGAAGGATGAGATGGGGAAGGGCGGGGAGGGGTTGATAACAAAGGAACTGGGTGAAAATTTGTATAAGGAAAAGATTCATGCTCCAAATCACTTTCCAAACCCACGTGCCCTGAGATTACCCCCTCCCACACCTGGTAGGTTTGCCAGGCAGAGCTGAAATTGGGGCTGAGATTCCAAACCAAAAATCTAGACTATTAAATAAAAATGTTTATAAGCACAGTGGGACTTCTCTCACTAGGTACCAGAAAGCTGCTAGTCAGGTGTATGTTCTCTAAGCAAGAGAAAGAAGGAAACTGCCTATGGACACCCAAGAAATAGCTGATTTCCTAATTTTTTCTACCTGGTGACCCTAAGGACACATGTTAAGCTTCTAGTCAACTTTGCTTTCAAATGAAATTGAATACAAAGCCTCTAGCATGGAAGTCAAAGTCTAAAATGAATAAACAGAAAAACGGTAACAGGAGAAACAGATATATTGCATAAAGAAGAAAATAGTCACAGCTTTGTTTCCCTGGAAGCAGACTGACTCTCAGATGGAGTTTACTAGGACATGTCCTCAAAAGGCACAAAAGCAGGAATGGGCATGGGGAGCAGTCAGACTGAAAGGGCAGTCCCCTGATAGGCTCAGCCTCAGTCTCTGGGGCTAGAACCTCTCAGGGTTGAGCCAGTTGAAACAAGGTGACCAAGTGTACATATCCCACAAGAAACACACTTTGGATGTGGACTGTCCCAGAAAGGAGATGATCCATGTGGGGCTCACAACTGAAGATTTTCTCCCTCTAGCACTCCCAGAAGCACGGGCATCAAACATTTCCTTAAAGGGGGACCTGGTTGGTGCATCCCAGTGTCTCCCACAAAAACTTCAGAGAACCTATAATAAGTATCTTTAGAGGGATAAAAGAATGTATTGTTATCTTGGTGATACACAAAGAGTGCTATAGAGGTTTTGTTTTCTGTTTCTTTTTTTTTTTTTTAATTAGTTTTCTTCGTTTTTGAGAGGTAGAGAGAGACAGAGAGCCTATGGGGGAGGGGCAGAGAGAGACGGGAGACACAGAATCTGAAACAGGCTCCAGGCTCTGAGCTGTCAGCACGGAGCCGAATGCGGGGCCCGCACTCACGAACCTGTGAGATCACGACCTGAGCCGAAGTCGGAGGCTCAACCGACTGAGCCACCCAGGCACCCCTGTTTCTTTTTTTAAATTTGGTGTAATTCATTAAATAAATAAATAAATAAATATAAATAAATAAATAAATTTGGTGTAATTGGAGGACATAGAAGAACTCTTGAAATTTAAATATAATAACAAAAACTTACAAATAATTCCACAGAAAGAGTGGAAGATAAAAATGGAGAAGATAAGCCAGAAAATGAAATGAAAAGAAAAATCGGGAAACAGCTTTAATAAAGGGAATTTGAAAAACTGAAGAAACAATTCAGGTTTAATATATGAATAATGGGAGTTCTAGAGAGAACAGAGAAAACAAAGGAAAAAAATAATCAAATAATTAATACACAAAAATAACACCAAAAAATCACAGAAGGCATGTGGTTCCAAACTGGAAAGTCCCAGTAAGTCTCCAACAAAATAAATGAGAGGTGAAATGACATAATTTTCTGTGAAATCGCAAAACTCCAGAAATAAAGCAAAGATCCTAAAAGCTTCCAGAGGGAAACACAGATCAAGGTGCAGGATTAGGAACTCAAATAGCATTGGCCTCCATAACAACAAAGTGGAAGATGAAAACTAACTGAACAACATCTTTAAAATGTGAGGAAACTAATTCTCTCCAAAATACCAAGGCAAACGTTTATAAAATCTGAAGGTAGAAAAAGACATTTCCTGTCATTCAGCTTTCCTTAGGAACCAATCGGAGAAAGAGCTGAAGAAAAAGGAGAGAATAAACCAGGAAAAGCATGTGATTGAGAAAACAGAAGCAAAGACAGAAAAGGAAAAGAGAATCCCCAGTTTGATAGTGAAGGAAAGACCCAGAACAAGAACATAGTAGCAGGCATTAGAAGTACCTGTGCTGCAGGGACCCAGAGTGCCTGGGGGGAAAGGGGATAGATACTCCAAAAAACAAAACAAACAAAACAAAGCAAAACAAAACAAAAACCTGATGGATCACTTATTATATGTGACTGTATTAAGACGGGTTGTATAGCACTTTGAGATCTGAGGGATGAATCACTAAGTACATATAAATAAGCTAATGAAAAAATACTGCAATTTTTCACTTAGGAAAACAAAAAGTAGCAAAGAGAGGTCAGAGCACCGTGCTAAGCTCAGCTGTGTACAGCACTTATATAGTCATAATAAAGTTAACACCAAACAGAGGTTAAACTCAAAGTCATGACTTAATTGTACTTGGAGGAGGAAGAAATAGGAAATACATGGCAAGTAGTATGGGGAGGGTTGGCAGGGGCTGGATTCCTGTCTCATATAAGTGGAAGCAATAGAAAATATCTGAGGCTCAATCACACACATATAAGAAAGAGCAGCATAAACATGTTATTTAGACATTTGGAGTGATAGGCCAGAAGAAATAGCTAAACAAATTGGAAGTGGTTTGGTTTGTGCAGCAAGAGTTAGGATGACAAGCAGTGGAGCAAGGTACTGCTGTTTTTCTTTATAAATGTTATGCTATTTGACTGTCTACAGTTATCTGCATTAAACTGATAGAAAATAAAATGCTAGTTAAAAATTTGTTTCCATAGTCATTTGAAAAAATGTGATTTATAATGCTGCCATTCAATCCATGAGGAATGAACCCATATTTAAGTATATTTTATGATACCTGCAAAAAAAAAAATTCAGTGAATGGATGATGTTTACAACTAGGGCTGACTTTAATGATTTGATTTCCCTTGGCTCTGACAAAATACAATGGTTTTGCTGAAATTGACCTATTTTACCCTTCATCTCAGCTAACTTTTTCTTCAGCCACCCTTAAACAAGAAGAAACAGCTGTTGGGAGTCTAAGTAAATGTAACTTTAATTTTGATTTCTTTCCAAATTCTACATTTAACCTGGATGAGTGAGTGAAGTGTTGAAGGATCATCACATTCTCATGTTATAATTTATGTTCATGTCAGGCAAGCCAACACTGTTCATATATCAACGTGTCAGGTATCATCACCTTAATAGAGTAAACAATTTAAAAGAATTATAACAACCATTTTAATGGGCTTCTCATTCATTTATTTCACACAACAACAAAAAAAACTAAAACTGATTTGTAAAAATAAACTACCCATACTTCGCCCCTGTCTTCCTTTCTAAAGTGATTCATCAACCAGACCATAACAAGTGTTTAATAAATCTATTTTATTCCCTTTATTTTAATAGGAAACTTAGAGAATGGATCCAAGTAGAGAAAAGGCCACTGTCAGGGTACGGATGATCTCTTCCCCACAGGTCACAGATTTTTCAAAGTTCGTAAAACTGCACATCATGAAAAACGAAGTGGGTTCTTTTTTCCAAATACGATAACCCACCACCTCCCTCAAGTGGTCAACTGGATTAGTTTTCTGTTTCCAGAGCTGACTTGGTTTATTTCCAAGAACTGTAGAGTCATGTATAATGGCTGGGCCAAATGGATTCTTTTTCTTGAATATTTGGCCTTTGGAGTGAAAGTGGCAGATTACTTTGAATTGTGCTGATATTTTAACTTCTCTAGGTCAAGATAAAAAGATACTTAACTAGGACTAGTAGTTTTTCATGATGCTTGCTGGCTCAGGGGTGCTCTCCCTCCAGACCTCTCCTTTTCTGCTTAAGGGCTTAATTCAAACTCCATCATTTCTAGTTACTTCAGGTCTTATACCACTTTTTTTTCCACCCAAGTAGAGGTGTTAATTCCTGCTTCCTGAACAAATGGGCCTTTCAGTGATTATATACCACCTAGCAAAACTTGTTTATTAATGTTATTTCCTAACTAAAACTAAATACTTTTAAAAATGTTTCCTCAGTTAATCTCTGATGGGAGAGGGGGAAGAAAGGAGATCAAGGCTATCTTTCTGCTGAACAACAGTGCATGAAATTCTCATGAATGTCTAGAGTTAAACCATTTCAGGGCATTTAGTACCAAATCTTCAATTCAGGAGACACATAAAAACCACTGCCCTAAGCCTATAGGCTAATTTCAGGTCTAACAATCGCCCAGAATAAAATATGCCAACAAGGATGTCTGAGGGGTATTAACTTGAATAAAAATATATGAGCCGATGTTACCACTTAGTTACCGTCCAAAAACATGAACGTTGTTGTTCTTGTTTTTGGATGGTAACTAAGTGAAATTCTTTTTCTATTATGTCCACTCCTTAGGCTTTTGGAAGGATTGAAAGGAACGACAGAAAGCAGTCAGCCTGGGAGTCAGGTATAGGAGAAGACACAACAGAATAGAGGTGTGTTGCCTTTACTGTCTACATAATACTTATACATAGTTTTCAAATTGATTTATATAAACTAACGATCAGCTAAATCTGATTTTTCAGGGCATTTCTAAGCTTTTGCTCTTTTGGCCCCAATCACAAGATAAACTAACTCCTACTACAAAAACGGCAAGCCTCTCTTATTTTGGCTCCTCAACTGACTTCTCAATTAAGCCAAAACCTAGGAATGAAAAATGTCCACACATGCACATGAAATTTACTAAAACTATGTTTAAAAAAAAAAAAGAGCCAAACGTGTAGGAATGGAATGGAGAGGATCATGGACACTCTAATCACAAAATAGACTAAGCCATACCAAGTTCTCATTCTTCTCTACCTCAGTCTATGTCTAAAAAAAAAAACTGCTTCAATTATTCTTGACTGGAAGACCTAGGATCATTAATGCCACAATGCTATGAGTTTGAGACAGTAGGGTTGACAGGGACAGGAAAAGTAGTCAATGACATAAAATACTGATGTATTTATATGTGTCCCTACTGACTGAAGGCATGTGTAAATATCACAATTGGACAGTTTTAAACTAATCTGGGAAAGCTGCCTCAACCTTGCACATATAAGATACTCTTTTTGACACAGTGTTCTGTAAGGAACCACTCATCTGTGCTCTCATCACTACCACCAGGAAAGGATGTGGTTGGGGCTTACCAGGTGCTTTATTTCTCTCATTCACTCTATTTCTGACTCTCTTGTTTCTCAATTTCCTCTTGTTCTCTCATTATTTCTTTCCTTCTGAAAACACAAAAACATGTAATTATAGCATGAAGTTGTAAGGGTGACTTTATCTTTCACCCATAAAGAACTAAAAGACCAGGACCATATATAAGATATGCCATGAGGGGCGCCTGGGTGGCACAGTTGGTTAAGCATCCAGCTTCGTCTCAGGTCATGATCTCACAATTTGTTTGTTCAAGCCCTGCATCGGGTTCTGTGCTGTCAGTGCAGAGCCCACTTCAGATCCTCCGTCCTCTGCCCTCTCTCAAAAATAAACAAACATTAAAATAAAAGATACTCCATGAGTTCTTACAATGCTTTCACTACTCCTGTAGTTGGCCAACTATCAACAGGTAAGGATATACACTGACAAGGAGGAAATCCTTTTAGCTAGATAAAACTTTAATTGAAGAGTTTTGACTTCTACTCAAGAGATTTGTGATAACCAAAAGGACTGAATATTGTTCCTATTTTATAAGAAGGGAAACTTCATTTATATTAACTTCCAGGGAACCAATATCTTGGTTTGTTTTTTGTGTAAAGTACTGTATAGGAAAGTGTGGTTGGGGATAGTATTGCTTTAGGGGCTTGGGGTTGAGACAAACACTAGCGTTTTCCTCATTATATGGGTAGAATGCCATAATGAAGTTTCCATATTTTGGTAAATTGAAGATCATGGCAGCCAAACAGATGTCAGGAAGTACAGATTCAAAATTCACACCCGAAAATGTCTAGGGGCTTTTTTGTGGGCTTCCTGAGGTTTAACCAGCAAAGACTTCAGACGTATGAGAAATGAGACCATTCCTTTGTTTTCTGTGACTCAGATTCTTCTGGGTTTGGACTCCTAGTTTAGTAAAGAACTGAATGTTGTGGCCTATTCCCTCACCCAGGACCCACCAACGCCATTCCTGAGGGCAGCCTATGGGGAACGAGAGACTATGGGAGTGAGGGGTACAGAAGGTGAGGCAGGGAAATTCATTGCCTAGGCCAGTGCTCCAAATTTAAACTCCTAGTTCTGGGGGACTAGGGGGGATTTGAGATCTGCATGTGTAACAAGTTCACAGGACGCTCTGAGTGGTGAGGACCATGAGAGCTTCTCACACCGTCTGTTGAGAAGGAATAGTTCCCCCACACACCCAATCCCATTTAGAACTTTGCTCCTATTTTTCTCTGATATTCTCCTGGGCCAGAGAAAGAGTCCACAGTGACACACAAATCACTTCAACAGTGCATCAGGGACCAGATGGACAGCCAGAAATTCTGCTGGGTTCCAGGATGGGTGTTTGAGGAAGAAGACAAAATGAATTCCTCACTTCACTGCTTGAGGCCACACAGTTTCTATAACACATTGGGGAATGCTGAGTTCCTTTGGTTTTCCTGAAAACAGCCGCTGACACTAGCCTTGTATTTAGAGGAGGATTTAAAATCCACCCACAGCCTATTCTTTTTAAAGAAGCAAATCATGAAGTTGACTTTCCATATGCTTCTCATCCCTGGGGTCTGCTCACCAACTGATTCCTCATAGTGTGTTTGCCCCTTATGCCTTGCAGTCCCTGCAGATGAAATTCGAGAATTCTCTGGTAACTAGAGCAGGAAAACTCCTCAGACCAATGACTTTCCAAATAACCTCCTCATTCCTCTCATGTTCAGAGAATAGGAAAGAATTCCAGAGAGCTATGTGAGGGTGAACAAGGGCCAGAATTGTCATTTATATCTATGACCTGACAGATAGGTAGAAACAGAATGTTATTCAATGTTTTTTTTTTCCTCCCTGTCCTAATGTCTCCTCAAGAAGGTTTTGCCAAGACAAATCATATATTTTACCGGAAGCATCTCTCATTTAAGCTTCTCTGCTATAAACAGGTACTTCAAACTCAACAAGAGCAGAACTCTTCTGCTAGACTGTGATCTCCTTGAAAGCAGGAATTTTGTTACCTAATTTACTCTTGTATCTCCAGGACCCAGAACAATGCCTGGTACATAGTAGGTGCTCAGAAAATACCTGTTGGCAGTTGGCTAATCATAAGACGAGTGAGTGTATTGTGAGAATTCTTGTTGTATCATATATATCTATATACTACACACAGACTCATCAGACCCATTTCACCTCCTGCAAGCCTTCTCTGATTCTGCCCACATTTTATAAACTCCCTCTCTTCTGTGCAAATTTATTCCCTCCCTAGTATTCCCAACTACTCCATATCCCTCCTTTGTTCTATATTTTCCCTGATCTTACATAGATCAGAGACAATTTTGTAGCACAAATTTGGAAAAAAGGTGTAAAGTTATGGTACCACTATCCTTTCTAAGGACACTACTTATAGCCATTGAAGGATCCTTCATCTATAGCAAGACAAACTGAATTTAAACACTGACTTAAGTAAAACAAACAAACACCTCACTGATTCAGAGTCTACCCATTCCCAATGCTGATGGAACCATAATAAATCAAACTTTGTCTCAGAAAAGTCACTGCTTTATGTAAATGATGCCCACAATTACATAATCTTGCCTCTTTTATTAAAACAAGATTTTTCCAAATTATACCCTTTCTCGCAATCTGACAGGCACTCTATTATGCCCCAGCTCTGAACCACTTCTGTAAAGAGTGTTACAAGGAAGTCCCCGTTATAGATGAGGGAACATGACACTTCTATGATGTATTAGAGCAGAGAAATGATTGGAGATCATCCACTCTAAAAATGGGTTCCTCAGGGTACTCCTGGGCTGCCCAATCCCCCTTCCTTACCCACCGACCAAGGTCTGACATCTTTTTATAGCATCCCATGTTCTGGACTCTTCCCCTCACTCCACGAACAAAATATACCCCTCCTGTCCATACCCCCTTCCTACAGAGCTCTGAGAGTTTTCACTACCTTCAAATAGCATGAGGTAGTGCTAGGTAGCTTTACTCTTCTATCCCAAGGGCAAGAGGCTCCTGAACATGGGATATCCCATCCTGACATGCCTGTTAGGCTTCTTATTTGAGCAGAATTCCCTTGTTAAGGCACAGTATGAGTCAGAACACTGTTTATCCTCTCTTCCATCTCTTGTGTTAACAATTATATGAATTTGTCTAGACAAAAAATAAGACTTCTAGTTTCAAGCTTTGGTTCCATTATTTCATATTTTTCTCTGCAATCTGGAAAGAGTGGAAAAATCCCACCAGCCAGTGGGAAAACTTGTGAACTGGAGTAGTGGGTGAAATTTTCATTAACTCACAGCAAATTCCAAATGCTCTCAGGAGAAATCACATTCTGACCAGCATCAAGCTTACTTTTGTTGTTTAAATTTTCCACAGCATTAACAAGGGTATGAGAATTTTCATAAGGCTGGAGTATGTTCTAACTGAAGTGGTCACACCACAATTTAGCAACAGCGTCCAAAAAAAGCAGGGGGGGTGGTATGAGAAGTAACTTATATTAAATGCCATGAGACGTGAGAGTTTGTAGGTACATATCACTGGTTCAAACCAACTATATTTGCTATCCAATGGCATACAGACTGAATCAAAAGCCATGAATATGAATGTAGAGCTGCTAATAATTCAGAATCACAAATATTTCAGACCCATAAAAGTAATTTTTACAAAGTCAGTCTTGTTGTTTAAATATATATATACATATTTACATATACATACACATACATAAATATACATATATATATAAATATATATATATTTATTTAAGGTAAATATAAAGGTAAAGGTAATGTGGAGTGACCTGCTATTTTTTTATGCAACTAAATTTTAACATCACATAGCAAACATACTTCCATCTGACATCATGGTTTCAAAGAATAAGAAAGATAGAAAATGTCCTTAGGATTAAATAATGAAAAAGACTATTTCTGATTTGTTTGATTTCCAAGATTAATACATATTTCTGTATCACCCATCACTCAGTTACCCCCAATACCACCACCACTCATCCCATCTCAATGGAACCGTGGGAAAGATATTTTCTAACTGAAAAGTTTTAAGACAAGGGGAAAACCTGACATTTCTATTTAGCTTTAGAATACAGAATTGTTTCATTTAAAAATGAGGAGGGGTGAGATTCAAGAAATATTCTGGAATTTCTTTCTCCAAAATCAAATAATATAGCCATACTAAAATGCCCCAATCAAGTTTTTGACGGAAAGCCTTTCAACTTTGACTTCCTCCCATTTACAAAAGACTTAACAAAGCTGCGGAAATGTATCAAACATTGTAAAAGATAGATATCTTGTTAATAAGAAAAATATGTAAATTTAGTGATTTCTTTATCCTGAAAAAAACGTGTAGTAATAGAGTGATTTGAAGAAGTTATTGCAAAAAAGATACCATACATATGTAGCAAGTGTGAGTAGGTCAGAGATTGGAGTGCCAAATGGAGGGACAAAAAGTAGTACCAACAATAGGGAAAAGTGTTTCAATAAAAGAAAGAGGGTGCAATTAGAGAGGAAGTTTCCTACTTCACAATTGTGACCAGAGCTAGAATAAATTTTTGAGGAAATATTTGTTGAGTCTTCATGTGATTCTGACCAATGAGTGAAGTAAGAATCACATAGCTTCTAAAGACTTTCTGCAGACCTGATGAAAAAGGCCATGGCCCACCCTTGACTACAGATTCTGCACAGGGATTCTGCTGCACGATGGGAAAGACAGATGTCCAACCAGATTAGTGTTTCTCTGCTCGTATAACTTGTTGGAGTAACACTCAAGTAACAGACCTGGGTGACATCTTATTCTAAATAGCTCTTTTCTTCGATGTGACACCACCGAAACCCTCTGCAATGACAGAACTTTGGCTCCTCAGCTAAACTTAATGATGCAGAAATAGTTCAGGACATGAAAACGGAGAAAAGAAAGTGCTGTACTAAGTAAAAAAAAAAAAAAAAAGTTTATGTAAAATATATTTTTCCTTTATTTTAACCAAGTAATTCAATCACTCCAAAAATGTAATCATTTGCTTGTGTTCTTGTTGAGCACTGGAATAAAAATTTAACCTTAAAAAAAAAAAGTAAAATTAATCTTTAAGGACACAGTTTCTTAAGGTCTGGCTTGAAAAACTGTAACATAAAAGAATTTCCCCATAATGATGTTTTCTCATCTTCAAACTGTTTTACGATGATTCCTTCCCCAGCTCTCATACTAACAATACTATAATGGATGTTTTAAAAAAAAAAACTCTGGTTTCAATGTTTCTTAAGTCAGCTACAGTTCAACAACCTGAAATAATTAAAAATAAATTGGAACTCAATGTTTGGTAACCCAAAAATAGCCTGTGGCTAATTGTGCTCACCCAGTCAACACCAGCCCCAGGTTATAATGACATGAAATGGTTCCACTGAAATATCCAGCCCAACTCACCAAAACTCTGGAGATAAAATGTCATATCTATCACTTGTCAGAGGTTACTTCCCTCTTGTTACCACAAACACTTCCATTGTCAGATATCTGAGTGAGGCTTGGGGGAAAAAAAAATAGTGAGTGAACCTTGCCTTTTGTTCCCAGAACACAATAAAAATACATACATTTATCTTCAATAATTATTTCTTTACCCCCTCATCCTCCCCAGAATAATTTCTGGTGTGTTTAAGTAGGTAAAACCAAACAGTTTCGAGTTCCTCTCTTTCCACAGCAATTACTCACCTTAGATCCAAAAGAAAGCAGTGCTGATAGCATCAGAAAAGGAGGTAAACATTCAAGCAGTATACCTGAGTGGTTCTTAGTCCACTCATTAAAATTACCTAGGACATGGAAAAAAAATACCATCCCCGAGAGCTTCTGAACTGGTTGTTCTAAGGGAGAACCCCAAGTTATTGGCATTATATCAAGGATTTTTGGATAATTTTACTAGGGCACGTAAGCAAGGCAGTTTTCACTTGATTTTTCACTTACTTTCACTTATTAAAATAAGTTTTTACTTAGGTTCAACGAAGTGGAAAAAATCTTGGAGATCATCTAGTTTGTGCTTCTCAAACTTTGATGAGCATGCAAATCACCTGGGGATCTCATAAAACCATTAGATTCTGCATCAGGAAGTGTAAAGGGGAGGCCTGAGCTAATTTAGTCCTAAGAAGCTCTCAGCTGACTTCGATGAGGCTGGTCTGAGGGCCTTTGAGCAGGAAGAAAGTTCTTCCCTCTTAACTGTAACAGATGAAGAAACTGAGATCCAGAGACACTGTGGCTTCTTTAAGGTAAGACAGCCAGCAAAGGAACAAAACAGCACTGGGACCACATAATGGCTTCCAGTCCAGAAGCTACTAAATGGAAGGAATCTTTATTTCCTAAAAATAGAAATAATAATAAGAACCTAATTTTCTACAGAAGACTGGGGGGGGGGGGACTAAACTTTGTCAGAGTATAAAAACTGATTTATCGTGTGTAGTGGTTGTGAAGAAATTAGAGAGATAGCTACAATTAACAAGAATCCATTTTGTGTTTTGTTTGTTTTTAAGCAGGAGGCATAAGTATATGGTAAGAGAATAAAAACTAAACAGAAGAGGGAAATAAGCAGACTATGTACAATAGCACATGTAGGAGGGCACCAAGAGGGAGAAAAGGAAACAATAATAGAAAATAAAAGAGACCAGGCTGACAAAAGAAAAATAAGAATAAAAGCAGAGAGTTAGAAAATTAAACACAGATTCTAGAATAAAAGGAAAACATAGCAGCATGGAAGAAAAAAAAGAAAGAAAGGAAAACCCAATGGGATAAAAGGATTCCTGGAAAAAGACCATATAAAGTAAATCATAAAAGACTAGCAATCATGAAAAGGTGGGGCATTTAAGAGTGAGAAACACAGATATGTATAGAAAAAAATATGTCTTAGTATTAAAAATCAGAAAAGAGGTTGTATTTCACTTATCATAGTTTTTATATTTTTTATTATATTTCCAAAATAACAAAAATTCCAATTTCTCCATAACCAACTGGACCCTGAAAGATAGGCATGGTCTCAGGCAAGGAAGCAAGAACCCCTCTGGAAGAAGAAATCCTCCAAACAGAAGAAGTTGAAAAGAGAACAAGGTTTAACTAATCCAAAAGCATTCCATTTTTCTTATCCTGTGTAATATGACGAGACCCAAAAGCTTTCTTGTCTAGCCAGGTGACCACATGTGTTACCATAGCTCAAGATATAGTCTCCTTGGAAGCCACAGTTCTAGCTTAACAAGCTGCTCCAGGCAGTCAAGACCAATAGTACCATCTGGAAAACATCTCCCCTTGAAATGTATCTATGGAAACTACATAATGCCTACCTAGTTCCGCCCATCCTGTCTTTCAGACATGGGCAATTCTGAGCCCATTACTGTCAAAAGTATTTAGATTGTGGTTCTAGCAAAGTCCATTTATTTATACACTTTCACTGGCCATTTCCATTCCATAACTTTGGTTCCATTCCAAACAAAAACAAAAACAAAAACAGGCGTGCCTGAGTGGCTCAGTCAGTTAAGCATCCGACTATGGCTCAGGTCATGATCTTACCATTCGTGAGTTTGAGCCTCGATTCAGGTGCGTTCGAGCCCCACCTCAGGCTCCTCACCATCAGTGTGAAATTCTTTCCCTCTCTCTACCTCAATCTCTCTCTCTCTCTGCCCTTCACTCACTCACACGCTCTCTCTCTCAAAAATAAAAACAAACCAAAACACAAACAAAACTTAGAATCCTAAGGAAGAAAATTAAAATTGTTGAAGGTTGCTTTCCTATAGATCAGACGTTGCAAATTCAAATGCCTACAAAGACAGGGAAAATCATGTCAATAAATAAAGCTGGCCTGTGTTCGTAAGAGCATGTGCCCCCATCTAAATGTGGCTCCATAAACCCACTGTGTTCTGCCATTCAGAAATGCAGGCCTAGTGCTGCCATAGGTATCTGTTTTACAAGAGATGCTAGAAATGAAGATTCTTATGTGCCGTCTCCTGATTTCTAAATGTTGACAATTAGTTCAACTTGTTGTTCTGAAATAATTGTTTGCAATCCTGTTTTAGATCCTGCTTTTTCTTTAAAGAAGATGAAAAGTTCTATGAAGGGATCAAAAGGTAAAGGGGTGGACGTTACAGTATGAGACAAGTGGATGCACAACAAGTAGACCCCCCCCCAAAAAAAAATAAAGCAAGAATGATTCATACTTTTAGAAGACATCTTTTCATCCTAGGAAACTGGTCATATGGCATTTCTCACATGATGGCCTCCATCACCACTAGCAATCTGCAGGCAAAAAGTTAACCTCTCTGCTGGCATTTGTTCTTATATCTCTACACATTGGAGCATTTTCTTCCCATTCACCAATGACATTCATGTCCTTTACAGGAATAGGCTGCGTTCCTGTATTTTGACTTGAAACCCCTTTGTGAACTCTTTTTACTAGGAGTGAAAGCCTGGTGGAGAAGCCACAGAGAAGAGCTCAGGACCCTCACATAGATTGCCTGGGGGGACCAAGATTGCCAGCAGAGGGGGAAGATTTCCATAGCCTCATTATTCAGCATTAATATTCACTGACAAAGAGATATGTTTAACATAACAACCTACTCCTGGAGTTTCCTGAATGCCCTGCTGTGGCGACCTATCATAAGGCCCATGCCAGTCTTCCAAAACACATCTGAAACCTAGTACACGTTCCAGCTGTAAATGGGAGGCACTGACCCAACTCCAAACAAAAGCAAAATCATCCAAAACCTCCTTTCTTTCCAACATCACAGGCCTCTGAATGATATGTTTAGATTCTCCCGGGCTGGAGTTCTTCTAAATGGGGCTAGAAACCAGAGTTACAGTGGATATCTCTGCTGATTGATTACAAATCAGTAAACCTACCTGGAAACACATGTCTGAGGTAGGAGAAAGAAGGCTGGCCTATAAGCATATGAAGACTAAGAAATACATTTTTTTTTCGGATCACTTGTACAAATTTAAGAAACATCAATGATTACACACAGACACAAATACAGACAGGGACACACACACACATAGGAACATTGTTTTCTCAAAATTTACTGATTGCCACATTTTGTTTTAGTTATTTATTTATTTAATTTTTAAGGTTTATTTATTCTTGAGAGAAAGAGAGAGACAGAGAGGGAGACAGAGAGAGAGAGAGCACAAGCAGGGGAAGGACAGAGAGACAGGGAAACACAGAATCTGAAGCAGGCTCCAGACTCTGAGCTGTCGGCACAGACCCACAAACCGTGAGATCATGGCCCAAGCTGAAGTGGGCCGCTTAGCCAACTGAGCCACCCAGACTCCCCTCCACATTTTATTTTTTATTTAGGCTCTTCACAGAATAGCAAATTAGTGGCTTACGAACTAAAAGAATGAGTTTCCCAGGTGGTGACTGTCAATGTATCCCACAGATGGAGTTTTTATCTTTTGACTCGCCTTGCCTTATACCTTTGTTTCAAAATTTTGTTTGAAGGAAATTGCTTAAATCAGTTTCCTGACAGACTCCTGTCAACCCGTTACTTCTGTTAAGCTTCACCTAAAAGAAATCTGTTGGTTGGAGATGGAGGTAAAGGTGCAATTATTACTTGTCATTAACACCTTTTATAGTTCTCAGTAGAAGTATACCAAGCGGGGGTGTCCGCTGTGTTCAGGTTAGGATTAAACATGTCTAGTCATGTCTGTGGGGGTGGTGGTAGAGGGGTCAGGAGAAAAGGAACTGGTTCTGCAAAGAGCACCTGTGACAAATGAGCCTCCTGGAGAAGCTTATGCCAAGGGAACTGAGACAAAACCTAGCTAAGCAGTCCCCATAAACAGCAGGTAGAACAATGCTCAGGCACACGCTGAGATGGCTGTCATTTCTAACCTCTCCGTCACCACTTCTGGTCTCTGTCTAGCCCTCTGTGGACAGGGGCGTGAGTTCTAGAAAGATGGTGGCTCTGCTTTCAGGTGAATAATTTGTTTTATACACATACACACACACACACACACACCTCTCAGACACATCAAGTGAGGTACAAAGGCATGAAAAATAAACTTTCCCCAGTGAAGAACAACATGTCGCTGAAATGCTCACAGTCCAGTGGGCCTCATTAATAACCAAACTCTCCCCCAAAAATGTATAATAGCTTTTCATTAATTCAATTGTATACCCCAAAAGATATGTGGAAGTAATAACCCCTGGTACCTGTGAATGTGACCTTTGGAAATAAGGTTTTGTAGATGTAATTAAGATGTAAATTATAATGAGGTAAAATAGGCCCTTAATCCAATATGACTCTTGTCCTCATAAGAGAGAAGAGATGCAGAGACAAACACATAGGAACAATGCCATGTGACAGGAGAGGTGGAGATTGGGGTGATACAGCTTCAAGCCAACTGAAGGCCACCACCTGAAACTAGGAAGAGGCAGGGAAGCCTTCCTCCCTTCAGGTTGCAGAGGAAGCACAGTCCTACCTACATTTGAACTTCTAGCCCCCAGAATTGTAAGACCGATGGATTTCCATTATTTTTTTCTTTTTTTCCCTTTTACTTATTTATTTTTAACTTATTTATTTTAATTTTGCTTAAATCCAGGTTATTTAACATATAGTGTGCTACTGGTTTAAGAGTAGAATTTAGTGATTCATCACTTACATATAACACCCAGTGCTCATCCCAACAAGTCCCCTCCTTAATGTCCATCACCCATTTAGCCCATCCCCCCCTCATCTCCCCTCCATCAATACTGTTTGTTTTCTATTTGAGCCTCTTATGGTTTGCCTCCCTCTGTTTTTATCTTATTTTCCCTTCCCTTCCCCTTTGTTGATCTGTGTTGTTTCTTATATTCTATGTGAGTCAAATCATGATACTTGTCTTTCTCTAACTTATTTCGCTTAGCATAATACACTTCAGTTTCATCCACATTGTTGCAAATGGCAAGATTTCATTCTTTTTGATCACTGAGTAATATTCCATTATATATATATATATAACTACATCTTCTTTATCCCCTTGTCAGTCGATGGACATTTGGTCTCTTTCCATAATTTGGCAATTGTTGATAGTGCTGCTGTAAATATTAGGGTGCATGTGCCCCTTTGAATCAGCAGTTTTGTACCCTTTGAATTTCCATTATTTTAAGCTATCCACTTTGTAGTTATTTGTTATGGCAGTCCTACATAACTAATATACAAATCAGAAACAATAAAAGTTTATTTCTCCCTCATGTGACAGTTGGAGATGGGTATTCCTATTTGACAGGCAGCCTTCTTCCATACTCAGTATCCAAGCTCTTTCCATATTGTGGGATTCTGCTAGGGCAGATGCCAACAAATACAGCCATTTCTTTCTTTTTTTTTTTTTTTTTTTTTGAGTATAGCTGACAAACAATGTTACATTAGTTTCCAGTGTACAACTCAGTGATTTAACAAGTTTATACATTATGCTATGTTCACCACAAGTATAGCTACTATCTGTCCTGTTATACCCCTATTACAGTATCACTGACCATATTCCCATGCCTCTTTTTTAAAATAAACTTTAATGGGAACACAGAGGCATTTATACATTTACCCACTGTTTATGGCTGCTCTTGTGCAACAATAGCCAAATTGAATACTTGTGGCAGAGACCATATGATTCTCAAGACCTAACACATTTACAGACTTGCTCTTTGCAGAAGAAATTTGCTGGCCTCTGCCACAGAGCATCATCATCACTTGCATCTAACCAAAACACAGGGAAAAAGAATATGGAGGAGGCAAAGCCACTCTTCCCAGCTATGGCACACATCATTCCCAAATATCTAGGATTGTCTAGAAATTAGTTACATGGTCACACATTTTATAAGGATGACTGAGAAATGTAATATAGCTATATATCCAGGAGGAAGAGAAAATGGATATTTGGGGGAACAATTAGCAGACTCTGACCCTGAGCATCAACAGAGGATGTCACATCAATGCAGTAGCAGCAGCCATGAAGGGCCACCGATATGGAGTTTCACGGCGTCCAGACGTTTTAAAGAAGACATCACCAAAGGGAGTCAAACAAGGGAAGAGACAGAAAGATGTCCCATTGTAGCTGAGAATCCTATTTTCCAGAGCATATAGGCCATACTTCCTGGGGACTTCCAGTAGTAACTGATAAGAGAAAGAACTTTCTGGGGAGAAGTTTCGCAATAGCAGGTGGGGGATAAAGGCAGAGAAGTTGTTTTCTCTCTGTAACTGTGGCTCTGCATTTGCTCCAAGCTTGATATGACCTTGGCAACCTGGTTTATACCAAATATATAAATAGGTAACACATATAGAAGTTTTAATAATTATAGTACTATTTGGGAAAACTCATCTCCAATTTACCCACAGTTTTCTGAATCTTGCATATATATTAAGGATCTAGAATATAAAAGTAGCACTAGAGAGTATATTATATATATTATATAATCAATTTAGGTACCAAACATCAAAAATTGCTAAGATCATTAAAAAACAGACAATCATATATCATATGCCTCCTAACCTAACCCTCATTTGCTTGTAGTCTTCCCCCATCTTTCCCACACCCTCCTATTTCATGGAGTTCATTGCTTCAGGGAAAGGGCAACACACAGCCAAGAATAGCAATCATCAATCAGCTTACAGTTTTACAGTACAAGATTTTACATCCATAGCAAGACTATTGCCTGAATGCTAAGGCTTTTTGATTTACCAGGAGCAAGACTTTCTTGAGAAAGAAAAGGGCTTTAGTAATACTTCCCAAAGCTGAGCATTTTGCATATAAAAGCTCAGCCTGAAGGACTCAGATCAATAGTTAAATGTCCTAGAGTAGAACAGAAAGAGGATAGGACTATAGTCAATTCCTAGAAAACAGGAATTAAAAAGGAAAAAGCAAAAACAATAAAAACACATTTCTGTGCTAGAGTAAACAGCAAGAAGAAGAGAGGGATCTACTTCCCTCATCCCAACTCAGGGGTCCAATCTCAGGGATGGAGAGATCAGTCAGCAAGAGAAGCATCCACATAGGTTTAGGGGCATCTGAGGAACCTTTTTTTTTATATGAAATTTATTGTCAAATTGGTTTCCATACAACATCCAGTGCTCATCCCAACAGGTGCCCTTGACGAGCCATTGTTGATGCTCTGCTTTCCCAGGCAGAGACTGGGCTCATCACAAATCTATCTGAGAAGTTCTGCATTTGGAATGGCATGGCATCCAAAATGGCTGCAGAAGGAGCTGTGAAATAGAATCTCCACAGCTAACGAAAGTGCCTGGGTGTGGGTTGAAGGACCAGCCCCACATAGGTTCATACATTCCAGTGAAGTGAAACCAAAAGTCCCCATGGGCTCTAACAGGTAATGCAGAGGTGTTCAGAACCTAGTTCAAAAAAGATCTACAACATTGGTCAGGAGTCTCAAAATCAAAGGTACACAAGCATCAGTTATTGAAATCAGCAGGATGCTCAAAAGATGAGTCTGTGCTGGGACCAGGCAAGCCAGGCACAGCATGGTGAAATCCACAGAAACCAAGAAGACAGCAAATAAATGAGAGTCAAGCCCCCATGCCACTGCTATGATTACAGTTGACTTCCCACCTTGCTCCCAGATGCCACTGAGGGAAATGGAAAGAAATCCATCTAGATGCCCTTTACTGAAAAGCAACCAAGCTTTGAAATGAAAGGTAGCTAAGATATTTAATTGTTGCTAAAAACATCACTGGATCAAACTGAGGCTACTGGTTATCTCCTAGGCAGAGGGGGACCTTAAGAGTAAACCTGAGACTGATTCCAAAAAAAAAAAAAAAAAAAATCACATTACTGCCTTTCCAAATTGTGGAGTACAAATTTCAATCTGCTACAATAGATAAAGGTTTTCCATAGTTGGGTTACCACTGTCACCTGTCAAAAAGTCACTTCACCTACTCTTTAAACTTCCATTCCACATACACACATACACACACATACACCGGCTCTGCTACCTTTTAGCACTGCTTTGTGAGAACTATCCAGACAACAACATAGTCATAAAAACTGCTAAGAAAATGAAATAGGACATTTAAAGAAATTTCAAATCCCACAAGTTTTAAAATTCCATGTGTCAGATAATAATACACTACAAAAGTTAAAAAAGCTCATTCAACAAGTGGAAAGATCTGGCTTTATTTATTCCAAAATGAGGGGTTTTTTTAAAAAAGAGTCAGATATCAAGAGAAAGATTCAATTGCAGTACCCTAAGAGTGGCATATACTCCTCCCTAGTGCTAGTGGTACCAGTGTGGAACAAACATGCTTGGCATCTGCTAGGCTGTCTCAAAGACGTGAGACCACACGTGGACGCTCCAGTGCCAGTGAAGCGAGAATGACCCACTGAGAGTAGTAGCCCAGCCTGGGTATGTCATTGGAAAAGGATATCTGGTTGCACATTGGGTCTTTTCAGCCACACCCACACACATGGTTAACAATCATCGTCAGCACATCATTTAAAAATACAATGTGCAAAACATGCAATATGAAATATATTGCTGAAAAAGTTAAATTAGACATTAATAAGACTGAGGTGGTGAGTAGATGCAGACTGACAATTTGAGTGGTCTTTTCCCACTCTATTATCTATGATGTGGTTGTGCGCAGATTTGGTTTAATAAGTTTATAAACAAATCAATCTGCCCTTAGCAACTAAGAGATTAACCCGGCTAAATAAAGCAAGCACAACCACTAAGAATGTTTCCTAGTACTTTTTTAAAAGAAAGGCTTAAAGTAACAGTCTCTTCTTAGTTATATTCTTTTATTAGAATTGATATAATATGTATATTTTAATTCTTGTATCAAGTGTAAGTACAATATCAAAGTGTGGCTTTACTCTTACAGGAATTTTGGAGCTAAATAAAATACCTCAGACCAGAACTAGATGAGACGTCATTTCAGTTTACTTCAACGTCAAGAGTTTAGCCTATTGGTTACCACAAATGAGCAACATTTGGACTAAAACACACTTCAGAGAAATGTTTAACCATTTATGTTTTATATGTAAATTTATTTTATTATTCTTAAATAAAGAGTTACTAGCCTTTTAAAAATGAAATCAGTTGTCCCAATAGGGTCTAAATCTCATTAATGTTACAGCCTTCATAAAGAAAAAATATTCTTGAACTCTCATCTGATATTTCCAAAATATAATACCACTGAATAACTGAATAGATTCCCAATGCTCCCAATTAATATGCTTGTAGATCTTTTACAGGCACCAATATTTTTAGTAACATCTGGAATTGTGAACATTATCCAGCATCATGCCCTCCATTTTGCAGATGAAGTATCTGAGGGTCTGAGAAATTCAGTCACAGTCTTTGGGTCAGAATTAGGTTTAGACTCCAGGTCTCTGAAATCCAGTGCAGGGACCTTACACTCTCTTCCACCACTGCCTCAGATATAATTCTTACACCCCTCTTTACCATTTGAATTATAAGAGCAGTGACCGAGGAAGGGCAAGAAGTACATGCATTAAGACAACAAATCAAGACTTTGTTTTGAAACAATATCCAAATAAGCACAACTGCCATTTTTCTCCTGAGACTGCCAAATAGAACCTAAAGCTTTAGCCAAACGTGGAAAGAATATGTAAAAGCAATCCCAGCTCTAGCACCATTCCACACTTTAGTCTGAGAAACAGTTGTTCTCATTTTTTTGTGTGTGAAAAGTATTCAACCTTGGAAAGACAGTTAATACCACTCTCTATTCATTGTAATCTCTTAATTCCCATTGTCTTCTTCCAGTCTGAGGCTTATGTGTCTCAGTAATCCTTCCATTTAGTAACCATAATCTGCAATCTCTCCTCCTAATGCCAGTAATCCTCGGATTCCACCAGGGGCGCAGGGCAGTAACTTCTCAAGTCAATGTCTTGTCTTTTTACCAGATACATTATCAAGTTAAAGACAATTCTCTTTGCCCATCAGAGAATGAAGTGCATTTGTGTCCACTGTCCTTTTCTTCATTACACATTTTCAAAAATTGTAAGTATGCTGATTTTTTCCAGCCCTTTGATAAAAATGCATTAATCCAAAATGAACCAGCACACCGCAACCTGATGTGCATTTCAGAAAGTCATCAAGTTTCATTCAGCTAGCAGTTTTAAACTTTTCTGTGTGGACACATACTCTCCACCACCACACTTAACCTCCCCCCAGAAAACGAGAGAGAAAACAAAACAAGCAAAACCAAAATACAGGGTGCCTGCAACAGAAAAAAAAAGACACTTTAATGAGAAGGGGTTATAAGACTGAATAAAAGAATAGAAGACAGTTGACAAAAGTGGTCATTATTTTTAAGAAATTGAAAGAGGGTATTAAGAATGTGAAAGACATAGCACCAAGGTGAGGGAGAGGGTGAGCAGGTTCCACTGTCTAACCTAAGTGTTAATCATCTGTACTTGGCTTTACCCTGACTTCAAAGTCTAGGGTAATCATCACAGTGATAAAGTTAGCAATTTCATGTAAGATGTAGAAGAAAGTAAATAATGAAGTTCCTTGAGAGAAAGTAAAAAAAGGAAGGGCAGAGAGAGGGAGGGAGGAAGAAGAAATGAAGGAAAGGAAAAATAAAGCCAAATAACTGAGGATCGAGGATGTTTAGCTCTTATGTTAAGCCCTCAACTTACTTGCTAAAGGATCAAGTCACATGACAACTGAAGTGTCACAAATAAAATGGAAAATTATGTAGTTCTTTCTTAAAGGCTTTTGAGGTATTTTAATTAGTAATTCAAAAGTACTAGTGCCAACCTGAAGTGCTTCATACATTAATAATGTAAGAAAGCCTATTTAAATAAGAAGGAGGAAAATAACCCTGACATAATATACAAATGCCACTTGGGGCGCCTGGGTGGCGCAGCCGGTTAAGCGTCCGACTTCAGCCAGGTCACGATCTCGCGGTCCGTGGGTTCGAGCCCCGCGTCAGGCTCTGGGCTGATGTCTCAGAGCCTGAAGCCTGTTTCAGATTCTGTGTCTCCCTCTCTCTCTGCCCCTCCCCCGTTCATGCTCTGTCTCTCTCTGTCCCAAAAAATAAATAAACGTTGAAAAAAAAAATAATATACAAATGCCACAAAGGAAAAATAAATAATATTTCAAAGTTCAGTGGGTAGAAAATGAGAACTAATGATTCTGCCTATTTGAAAAATCAGTTGACTATTTTGATAGCAGATCCTGGTTCTCATAGTAGCTATGGCACCCAAAGTGTCCAAAGGGCCTTTTAATGTTTATTCATTTTTTGAGAGAGACAGCATGAGTCGGGGAGGGGCAGAGAGAAAAGGAGACACAGAATCTGAAGGAGGCTGCAGGTTCTGAGCTGTCAGCACGGAATCTGACACAGGGCTTGAACTCACAGACCATGAGATTATGACCTGAGCCAAAGTTGGTGCTTAATTGACTGAGCCACCCAGGCACCCCTAAAATTTTTTTTAAGAAAAAAAGGAAAGGAAGAAATAATGTTCCTTAGCAAAGCAATTCTCTTAGAAGATGGCAAATTCTATAATTACATGGTAGCTACAAGGGTGCAAAAGCTAAAGTGGCCATGCCAGGCAAAGGAAACTGGATTGTAAGCTGTTCCACCAGCCTTTCAGGATACAGAATTTTGCTCCATTACAAACCATCCATTTGGCTCTCCAGAAACACTGGCACTAACTTTTAAAGGGTTAGCACTTGCAATCCCTATCAAAATAGCACTAGCATTCTTCACAGAGCTACAACAAACAATCCTAAAATTTGTATGGAACCAAAAAAGACCCCAAATAGCCAAAGCAATCCTGAAAAAGAAAACCAAAGCTGGAGACATGACAATTATGGACTTGAAGCTATATTACAAAGCTCTAATCATCAAGACAGTATGGTACTGGCACAAAAACAGACACATAAATCAATGGAACAGAACACAGAATCTAGAAATGGACCCACAAACGTATGGCCAACTAATCTGTGACAAAGTAGGAAAGAATATCCCATGGAAAAAAAGAGTCTCATCAGCAAATCGTGTTGGGAAAACTGTACAGCAACATGCAGAATAAACGTGGACCACTTTCTTACACCATACACAAAAATAAATTCAAATGGATGAAAGACCTAAATGTAAGACAGGTTGCCATCAAAATCCTAGAGGAGAAAATAGGCAACAACCTCTTTGACCTCAGCCGCAGCAACTTCTTACATGACAGGTCTCCAGAGGCAAGGGAAACAAAAGCAAAAATGAACTATTGGGACCTCATCAAGATAAAAATCTTCTGCACAGTGAGGGAAACAATCAGCAAAACTAAAAGGCAAATGACAGAATGGGAGAAGATATTTGCAAACAACATATCAGATAAAGGGTTAGTATCTAAAATCTATAAATAACTTATCAAACTCAACACCAAAAAACCAAATAATCCAGTGAAGAAATGGGCAAAAGACATGAATAGACACTTTTCCAAGGAAGACACCCATGTGGCTAACAGACACATGAAAAAAGGCTCAACATCACTCATCATCAGGGAAATACAAATGAAAACCACAATCAGATACCATCTCATACCTGTCAGAATAGTTAAAATGAACAACTCAGGCAACAGTGTTGGCAAGGATGTGGAGAAAAAGGCACCCTTTTGCACTGCTGGTGGGAATGCAAACTGGTGCAGCCACTCTGGAAAACAGTATGTAGGTCCATCAAAAAATTAAAAATAGAACTATCCTATGACCTAGCAATTACACTACTACATATTTATCCAAAGGACACAGGAGTGCCGATTCAAAGGGGCACATGTACCCTAATGTTTACAGCAGCACTATTGACAATACCCCAAATATGGAAAGTGTCCAAATGTCCATCAACTGATGAATGGATAAAATAGATGTGTATATATTTACAATGAAATATTACTCAGAGATCAAAAAGAATGAAATCGTGCCATTTGCAACAACTTGGATGGAACTAGAGTATATTATGCTAAGCAAAATCAAAGGAAGACAAATATCATATGACTTCACTTATGTGTGGAATTTAAGAAACAAAACAGATGAACATAGGGGAAGGGCAGCAAAAATAATATAAAAACAGAGAGGGAGACAAACCATAAAAAACTCTTAAATACAGAGAACTGGGGGTTGCTGGTGGGGTGTCGGGTGGGGGAATGGGCTAAATGGGCAAAGGAATTAAGGAGGACACTGGTTGGAATAAGCACTGGGTGTTATATGTAAGTGATGAATCACTGAATTCTATTCCTGAAATCATTATTATACTATATGTTAAATAACTTGGATTTAAATTGAAAATAAATAAATAAATAAATAAATAAATAAATAAATAAATAAAAAAAATATTAGTACTCCTGGGTGGCTCAGCTGGTTAAGCATCCAACTCTTGTTTTGGCTCAGGTCATGATCCCACAATTCATAAGATGGAGCTCCATGTTGGGCTCTGAGCTGATATCACAGAGCTGGCTTGTGATTCTCTCTCTCTCCCTCTTTCTGTCCCTCCCCACTGAGTCTGTGTGCTCTCTCTCTCTCTCTCTCTCAAAGTAAATAAACAAACAAACAAAATGTTAGCACTCACCAAAACTCTGTCTTGCAGGTTCTGGTCATATATATTAAGGTTAGAAGTCCTATCAAACACCATCTACTTGTTTTCACCTTTGCTATAATAATTATTGTGTGGTTTGTAAAGCACAGCCACAGCCCTCTCTCTCAGGTGGGTGTAGCTCACAGCATCAGCCTGTAGGTAATATTATCCTCATGTTACAGGTCAAGGAATGAACAAAGTTAACTGAATCAAACACTATGATAAAAATTGTAGTAGTAGCTAACAGTAGGTATTTTTAATATTAATCATTATATTTATTAAATAATATGTTAATAATACAAGTATATTATTCCATGTATTTTAATAGTCACATTTACTGTTAATGAACTGGTTATTGATTAATAATCAATCTCATTTAATGGTGATTCATTATGTATCAATCATTCTACTATGTGACCTAAAACGTGGTTTCTCTTTTAATCCTTACTTTTTTTAAAAACTTTGCAATAAATATTATTATTATCCCTATTCTAACAGGGAGAAAACAAGCTTAAATAACTTGCTCCAAATCATACAGCTAATAAGTAGTGGCGACAGAACTTCAACACACATCTGTTTAGTTTCAAACACGCTAAGCTATATTGCCTTTCCTAATATGCTTCCAAGTGATGTTCAGATACAGCAGCCAACAGAATCTTTCATTACAGGGGCTTTCATGGGAAATAAAAGGCTTTGGGAAAGAATGCATGTAATTAAATAGATCACATAAGCTGCCCCTACATTTAATTAAGAGCTAAAGGTAAAAATGGGTTGATAGGCAAGGCATTGAAGGAGGCCATGTTGCCTTTGCCTGGTGAGGCAGTGCTGATTGGGACCCCGTGGCCTGCCCAGCCAGCCACTAACCACAGACCAGGCCAACTAAGAGAACAGTAGGGTAATATTGGGAATGGTAATAAATGTTATTCCTAGAAAGAAAGAACTGAATGAGTATATCACTAGGTACAATTTAATTTCATCTCTCTCTAAATTTTATTATACAGAGCATCATACAGTCTCAGGATTTTATAAATACCACCTCCCTAATCTTTCATTTACAGCTACAGTGAAGTTGAGTTATGTTTTTAACCTGCTTCAACCGAAGAGTCTTCAGCACCCCCTGAAGCCCTCGGTGGCTCCACCTCACTTTAAGTCCCCCACCTCTAAAACCTCCTTCACAGTTGTGACTGTGGGAAAGCACAGAGGACAAGAGGGCACTGCAGTGACCACAGCACTCTGGTAGCATGGTGTCTTCCTAGAGTATCGACTACTCAACATGATTTCTTTAGTGAATGGAGGAACAGCCAGCACAGACACGAGAGGGTGTTTATTAGTCATTGAAATGCAATGCTTTTACTTAGAAATTTCATGTTGTCCTTAGGAATATAAAGTCTTTCAATTTGCCTAAAATATATGCAATCTTGCAAACATGGCTCCCCAGAATTAATTCCAAAATGGTATGCTTTCAAAGCTACACCTGAATACTAAACTAAGATGTGTAAGGATTTAAAATGGCATGATACTACTGGGTGTTATATGTAAGTGATGAATCACTAAATTCTTTTCCTGAAATCATTATACACTATATGTTAGCTAACTTGGATTTAAATTTTTTTAAAAAATTAGCCTAAAAATCTTGGAGAAGAGAAAAGCTATTTGCTAGCAATTTCAGTACTCTCAGATAGAAAAAAAAATAAGTGTATGAAGAGGAGCTCTCCTTTCTTGTTATTTGTATGTAGACAGATTTCTCATAATTACCTTGGGATTGAGTCTCAAGATATTACTATCTCAACAATGTGCTTCAATTTGTATCTTGGCATTTTAGGATAATTCACTATGTAAAACAGAGAAATACAAGCCATTATATATTCCACAGTGTTATGTAAAGTCAACTAAATAAAATGAAAATAGAAAGATTAAATAAATAAACAAAAAAACAAATAAATAAAATGGCATGATACTAGGAGCGTATTTATTATTTTGGTGCAGGTAACAGCTAAAAACAAAACAAAACAAAACAAAAACCTTAATTTAATAAAAGGGCACTGATAGAAAGGAAAAAGGAAAGAATAACTTCTTACAAATAACCCAGAAACTAGCTCTGAAACCCTATCTTTTTTGTTTTACACTTATACTTTTCTCCCCGACTTCCTCTCTCTGCAACCTTAAATTCCCTTTTGTTATGTTTTAAATTCTATCTACTCTTCAAGGCTCAATTCAGTTCTCACCTCTTTAGGGAAGTCTTCTTTTCCCCACTGGCTGACCCACATAAATCTTTCCTTCACCTGAGTCCTGCAATTGAAAGCATGGTTATTATCTTATACTTAACACTTCAATATCCTCTAGGTGATGAATGTCTGCTAATTTTAACCCCTAAAGAGAATATAAAGATTTTAAGGTTATGGCTAATATTTATTACTAATAGAAAAATGATAATGAACCAGCAGTTACTATTTATGGAGACTTACTATGTACCAGGCACATATAAAATGCCATTGAGGGACTACAACAACTGTAGGAGCTAAATATTATTATATCCTCCTTATATAAGGAAACCTGATTATAGTCAGAAGATCATTCTGTTAGAAGACTGAGTCATAATTTGAATCCACTGCCTAATCCTGCTACTTCCTTTCCCTCTGGAGCAAGTAGGCCAAAATGTTACACAAAATATGTCTTGTGATGCCGACACTCAGTGTCTTTACTACAGCTGGACAACTCCTTCAGGAAAGGTGGGAAATCCCCAAAATGCTAGATTATGGATGAGGTTGAATTCATAATAATAAGCAACTGTTAGAATTCCTTCCTTAATTTGGAAAAATGCCTCAACTCCAAATTACCCCAAAGGTCATTGGACAGATGCACACCTGCCATCATGTGATCCAAATATAGTCACTGGCACAAAAGAAAGCAACCATTTATCCTTTCAGTAAAGGTTAGGTTCTTCAGGATTCAGTGAATGGACCATATTCAGACATCTTCATGAAATGAAATGTACAGAATAAAATAATCATGTGGGATATCTTCCAATGAAATACTAACACCACAAAGATGGTAGATTAATATAAACTTTCAGTGAGACTGAAGATTTGTTTTTAAAAAAATCAGAAGATTTTACCCTCTATAAGGTTACAGGTTGAGGAAGAAATGATAACATTTCACAAAGCACAGTTAGAAAGGATCTTAGAAAAAAATTTAAAGGACTATACTTAGCAAAAAGGAAGAAATGCAGAGCTAGAGATGCCCAACTATATAAAACACAAATGGAAACCAAAAGAGAGGAATAAACAAAGATAAAGTGACAAGGCTGTAATCTAACCTGAAATGGACTAAAGGTGCTGGCCATGAAAGCCTTTCCTGACCTTCCCTCCCACCCACCCCTTACATTCCTGGGTAGCCCCTTCTTCTGGGAACAAAATGCCTGGCAGCAGGAGACACAGTGCAGCCAGGTTTATGACAAGGATAAATTGCCTTTTCTCCACTGGGTGCCTGGTGCTCAATGGAATGTTGGCTGTAAATATTTTGAAGCCCCCCTTCCTTTTCCTCTCTTAAGGCTTCTTCCCAACACACTAGCCCAGCATCTCCTTTTCTCTTGTCCAATTTACTTCACCTTATCATCTACCTTTTTCCTGAACTCTCTTCCCTTTTCCTGTCCTGGAGGGCAGGAAGGCAGAGGACAGACTAAAGATTCAGAATCCCTGCACTCATGCATTCAATTTCCTAAGTACTAATTCACACTCAGCATAAGTATAGTGTTTGGTTAGTGTTGTAAAATCTGTTGATTCATACTAGAAGGTAATTTCTTTTGACTTTCTAAAGCTTGTTTGTTCTGATTTCTCCTTTCCAGAGGACTTCAGTCATGGCATTTATTTGCTCTTTTACTAGTTTCGAATCACTTCTATTTTCTTTTGATAGCCATCCCAAAGCCCAGGACCATGAACAAACACTTTTTTCTGGAAGTCTTTGAAAATTACCATGGAGATCTATTGTTTTTTGACATGGAAAATGATTTCTTTAAATTAAGTGGAAAATTATTTTAAAGCATAACTATATAAAACTGTCATATATTGAAGAATATATTTTTACAGAAAAACCAGGAGATCTATTTTTTAAGTTTATTTATTTTGAGAGAGAGAGAGTGCACACACACAAAAGTGGGGGAGGAATAGAGAGAGAGAGGGAGAGAGAGAGAATCCCAAGCAAGCGCCATGCTGTCATCACAGAACCCAATGCAGGGCTCAGTCTCACAAACCATGAGATCATGACGTGATCTGGAACCAGGAGTCAGATACTTCACTGACTGAACCACCCAGGTGCCCCAGGAGGTCTATTTTAAAATGTTGAAAGTCTCTAGTGCAAATTTGGCTGATTTTTTCCACATTTTCTCAAGAAATAGCTTTAAAAAAACTGGCATGTTTTAATTGACCAAAAACAAACAAACAAACAAACAAACAAAAAGGAGTGAAAAAACTGTAAGCCTTTACTACTTTCCTGATAAGGAAAGATGTCTGAGAATGGGATGGGTAAGTGTGAAACAAACTCCAGGAATGTAGACATCTGTCTAACAGTGAAACAGGGAGTTATTAACAATGCTCCAGTAGAAGCTAGGGATGTTGTCATTGACTGGAAAGCTTTGGGGAGACGTAAAGTTATGGAGAAAAGCTTTTTAGTCCTAACAGCCACTCCAGCCATACAAACTGCTTCCTTACAACCTCATTAGTTAGTTTTAAATAGATTACCCAAAAAAGAGGGAAGGAAAAAGTCTGATCTATAACCAGGACAGGGCTGAAACCACTCTTCACAAGGAGCACGGAGCATGTCTCATTGAGAAATGAATTGACTAAGAACCTCCAATTTGGATGTTAGCCTCTTGGAAGTGATAATAACCCCATCAAATTCCCAAGAGGAAACAGCTATAGAAATAAAAGGAAAACACCACAACAATGTTTAAAGCTGAAGAGCACAAAAACACTGGGCAGAGCCTTACAGAATGGAACAATGGTCCAAGTAAAACCTGAACTGCAGGAGCGCCAGACCGTGAAATGGAGAAACAATGCGTGCCCAAGTGGGATTGAAGACTCAAAAGCCGCTATGAATTCAAGCAAGATCAAAACAGAAATCAATCTATTCATGTGACTTCCAAAAGATCATTAAAAACTAATTACTTTCTGTCTACCTCAATCGCTTTGTTGCTTTAGCTGGTAAATTGTTCTTCCTCACTCTTGGTCTAGATGGCTGTGTAATAAAGCAGTGTGTTCCAACTCAGATCACAGTGAGTCAAGTGGCCCCATCCTAGAGCCCAGACACCAACTCAAAGTACTTCTAAGCATGATCACAGACTCTCCACTTATCAGCACAAAGCTTATGTATGCAACTGGGTGACACCTAATTACATAAAGCAATGTCATGCATTATTTCAAAAAAGAAAAAATCAAACCCTTCTTTTCTAGGGCTATGGTCAGTGATTTGGCATGTTGGTAATCAATTTTCTTGTTCAGAAAGAGTCGCCATGATGGTAATAGAGATAATTCTTATTTCTTTTTCAAATCTGATGCAATTATCAAAAAATAAAGCAAAAAGAAAAGAAAATCTGCTACTCAAGCAAATTTATTCTGTCAAGTAGCACTATCTTCAAGATGATAGCAACAACACTTCTACCAATATTTATTTTTATTTGACTTGGTAAATAATCTCATTCTTCTTTCAACCTTAATTTTCAAACTTACTTTCCTTCAAAACAAAGCTCCTGATCTTTTGTATATATTTTCTAGGAGAAGATCCAATAGGCTCGTACCTGTTTCTCAGGAAGTGAAGTATCCCACAATTATATGTGTAAAAGAACAAATATCAATAGGCAGAAAAAAATCATTTTTTAGAATTTTATTTGCACATGGACTTAGAAAATGGCCAAGGATAAATGTGGTGAAATATGACCTTGGATATCAAGAATTCCTCTTTCTTGAATGTTTATTTACTGTGTTTTTGTGATAAAATACAATATATACATATTGGTGCCTGAATTAATACCTACTTTTAAAGAGAATGGCTTATATTTCCTTAGTACTTACAATTTTCAAAATTGCAAAATTGCAAAAAATATGCAAAAATATTGCATATTACTTTCTCATTTGAAAGCCACAAGATTTCTATAAAACAGATTTTTCTTTTTTAAAAAATTTTTTTGATATTTATTTATTTTTGAGAGACAGAGAGAGACAGAGCATGAGCAGGGCAGGGGCAGAGAGAGAAGGAGACACAGAATCTGAAGCAGGTTCCAGTCTCCCAGCTGTCAGCACAAAGCCCGACACAGGGCTTGAACCCATGAACTGTGAGATCATGACCCGAGCCCAAGTCAGATGTTTAACTAACTGAGCCACCCAGGCAGTTTTTCACTTGGGAAGATATTTCTTCCCATTTTACAGTAAAGAAAACAAGTATAGGAACCACCAAGGTCATATAGTTTGTGAGAAATAGAGTCTGGAACAGAAAGATCTCCCTGCTCCCAACATTGCCAATATAGCTATTGAGGAAAAGAAGAAATAATGTTGAAGATATTTTATACGCCAGGCCTTACTAGTGCTTTACAAATGACATTTTCTTTTATCTTTACAACAGCTCTATGAGACAGATATTACCATTCTTACTGATGTGTATACTGAAATTCAGAAATTGCGAGTGCCTTCATCAAATTTACCCAGCTAAAATATGGCAGAGTTAGAATTCCAATGTGGGTTTTCTGACTACACACTCCAGGTTCTTTCTCTATTTCTTGATGCCATTTCTACCAAAAACTTGGAAAATACAGCCTTTATTGCATAAACTTCATGTTTAGTCAATTGGAAAATTCCACTCAAAGATAAAATAGATATTGACATTCAGAAATTATAATTTAATACAAATACAATCAAAGCCAAATGCCAACATGCAATCACAATATACCCAGTGTTTAGGTCCCCCCCCTTTAGAGGAACATCTCTCAAGGACATAGCATAGTTGGGCTAAAAAGTGTGCTCTTTACTCCATAAAGCAATGCAAACATGATTTCCCTAACAATCATCCTTCCCCTCCTTTCTCCAATATACTATTTCTTCTCACTATATATCACCTATTTTTTTTTCCAGGGATGAAGAGGTGATGAGATTTGGAAATCTCACCACAAAAAAGTCAGGGACCCCCACCAATAAAATGTAGATTTATTGCTAGGTGGTATGGTTTAACTTTCTTGAGGAGATTAATGCAAGGAAGCATTGAAAAACACAAACTTCTAACCATGTAGTTCTGTGTCTTAGATCTGAAAATTTAGGGCCATAAGACAAGTGGTCTTGCTATGAGAAAGTGGAAGCTTTTTTTCCCTAGTAGGGTATAACAGAGAAAGGAATACTCAAAATTGACAGGAAAACTAAGACAGAAAGAGTCCTGGAAAAATGAAGTCTTACGGCAACACTAAGAGAAAGACAGTTATTTAATTAGACTAGATTTCACTTATCCTTAGTATAAAAGACATTTATCTTATTAAGAAGGTCAAAGAAAAAGGGCAAAACTGGGCATGTGTTGCTGTAAAAAGGTTCTTGAGCTGGTGCTGAATATACACCACACGCATACCTTTCACAAAATAATGATTTAAGTTAGTTAACTACATGCCCCACACTGAACAGAACTTCTAACTTAGCTTCTTGATTTCCTCTCCTGAACTTTTCATATCACTTTCACTGTCCTGCCAGGCTTGGCAGGCTTGGAGTAGAGAAATTTCTCTCCATACCAAATATATCTTAACTTTGGCAACAGCAGAAAAACCTGGAGATTTATGCTTGAACAACAACTTCAGACCTGTTACTTTTGTACAATCTCTACTAAGTCAGCAAAATCATTCTCACTGATTTACTATGTGTGTGAAAACACAACTACTTCTGACTATTTAACTTACTTGACTGATTACATTGATTAGAATAACAATTAACTACATACAATCACTTTTATTTGCTTTGCTTTTAATTAAGTTTGATAACTCAAATTAGACAAGTCAACTTATGTTTTACGCTGCTAATTAATTAGGATGATTAGACAACAATCCAAAGCTCCAGATTCAGTTCCAATTACTTATCCACAGAGGAGAGAGTGAAACTCTTTTATGCAAATATGCAGCTTACACTAAATACATTTTCTTTAAAGCAGTAAGTATATATTAATAAAAAAAAACTATTCCTAAAATTTAACACACACAAACTTTGGATGGAGGCTGGTAGAGTCATTATATGCTTTAACATAGCTACTACTCCCCATAAGATGGTAAGGCATTTTTTTCCATTTTATTGATGAGGAAACATGCAGAGTTGAAGAAAATCAGAAGCATTGTGGAATTTTCTGGTTCTTGAGCTGGAATTGGGAGTGGCATTATTTAAGTCCACTACCATTTGAGAAAAAAAAAAAAAAAAGAATTTCCTACAGTTACTTCCTACAGCAAAATAACTAATTTCATTGGGAACATCACAAAAAGCTGGAATAGTGTATAGTTTGTTTTTGCTGGTACAAAAGTTAAAATTAACTGGGCAAGAAAAGCAATTCCTCTACTCTTAGCCTGAAATGTAGGAAAGAAATGCTGCATCTTTCACTTTCATGCGGCCAATTTTGCATTTCTAGATGAACCCTTCAGCGAAATGGGCAATTTTCTAGAAAAGATGTATAACACCAAAACTGGCTCAAACAAAAGTTTAAAAGACCTACATAGATGAAGAACCACTAAAGAAATTCAATTAATTGTTAATTATTTAATTGTTATACTTCAAAAGGTGCCCAATCCAAGTTTTCACTTGGGAGATTTATCATACCCTTAAAAAACCAGACAATTCTCCTAAACCTTTCAGAGCAAAGAAAAAGATGATAAGTCATGTGACCTATTTTACTGAGCAAATGTAGCACTGAAACCAAAACAAGAAAAAGTACAAGAAAAGAAATTATGGCCCAAATATATTTATAAATTAAGATATATACATCTTAAATAAAACAGCAGCAAATAAAATAAAATTTGTAGATATATTTTTAAAAATTAAATATCAAGGTAAAATTGTGTTTATCCCAGGAATGCAAGGATGGTTTGACTAGAAAATCCATCAATTCTCTGTATTAGAAGTCAAAAGACAAAAGCGAAATAATGTATAGGCATTGGATAAAATTCAACACTTGATTCTTTTTATCCTAGCAAACTAGGAATAGAAGGAAAATTTTATCTGCTATAAAGTGTCAGTAGTGGAATTACATAATAAGTACCATACTTAATGGATGAAATATTAGGAGCAGAATACAAGTAAGTTATACTAAAAGATACTGATACCATCATTGTCTACTCAATACTTACTCTCTGTCCTTGTCTATCTAAGACAAGAAAAAAAAAGAGAGATAAAGATCAGAAAGGAAAAGATAAAATTATCATGATTTAAATATGACATTAACATCTACCAAAAAATCTAAGAAAATAAAATTATAAATTATTAGAGTTCATTAGAAGGTTTATCAAGGTGGCCAAACAGAAACTACAGAATAATGCATATATTAAAATAAAATTTACATTTTGAAAAACACAAATTTTTAAAATAGTACTGTGGATAGCCTAGGGCCATAAATGTATCTCACATAGGTAAAAAATAAAATTGTCTGGAAAGATACACATCAAATTAAATGTTGGCACCCTTCCAAAAAGACTCAGGATTAATGGTGATGATCAAAGGAGATTATAGCCTTATCTATAATAAAGACATGTCTCATATATATTACAGGTTCAGTTCCAGACCACTGCAATAAAGCAAATATCACAATAAAGTGAGTCAAATGGATTTTTTGGTTTCTTAGTGCATATAAACATTATGTTTACACTATACTATAGTCGAATGGGTGTACAATAGCATTATGTCTAAAAAACAATGTATATACCTTAATTTAAAAATGCTTATTGTTAAAAAATGGTAACTATCATTTGAGCTTTCAGTGAGTTGTAATCATTGACTATACATCACCATAACAAATTATAATAATAATGAAAAAGTTTGAAACATTGTGAGAATTACCAAAACATGACATAAAGACACAGAGTGAGCAAATGCTGTTGGAAAAATGGTACCAACAGACTTGCTCAATACAGACTTGCCAAAAACCTTCAATCAAAAAAAAAAAAACCTCAATATCTGCAAAGTACAATAAAGCAAAGTGCAATAAAATAAGGTATGCCTGTATTTTCGTTTGTATGGCCTAAATATATTTATTAGTCGTACTATTAAAGATTAATAAATGAAATTGAAAATATACAAGAAAGAGCTTAAACTATTCCTACATTTCATACTGTTCATACTATTAAAGTTCACATTATTACTTAACTCAAGGATAGCATCAGGAGAACACAGGAGCACATCATATATAAACTCATAACAGTTAACTTGGTTGCTAAACATGCTTTCCTGTTGAGTTAATGTTTACAAGAACTGGTTTATTGACCTTTTTTTAATTTTGATAAATAAAATTTAAGAATATTAAGGCCAAGGATTGAAAAGGTTTCTATATGTAATCATATATGTGTCTAATATGTGATTTTCTCCCACAACTTCACCAGTGTTAAAATATAATAATAATAATGTGGCCATAAATTCAGGTCAATGAAATAGGTTTCTCATGAAAAAACATTGAAAGTTGTTATTCAAGATATGACAATTTTTTAATGCTATTTTTCAGAAGAGACCAATATATCACTGAATTTCTCTTTTTCTCTCATAGTTATTAGACATCTGGTAACCAGGAACCAGGTTCTGTTATGTACTTGTCAGAGGCTTAAAAAGTTCAGAATGATGGACATCTGTTCCCAAATCAAATATTTACCTTAAAAAATAATAGTGAATTTTTCAAGAATTCCATGTAGATTGAGAACTCACTTTTATATAGGCAGTAAAACACCTAATTGTCAGGGGCAGTTCAATATGAGCCTCAAATGATTAATATACTCTAGATGCAATGGTGAGAGAAAAGGGCACACATTCACTCTAAAAGGGAAGAGACAAAACTGCCCTATCAAACTCATTACACCCCATTAATGTTGTACAACAAATTTGATTTCCTACAGTAAAAACCAGTCTTTGAAGAAATATAATTTACTTTCAGGTGTTCAGACTGTTAAGATCTTGGAGATTTTTATTTATATCAACTAATAGTCAGCAAATCATAACATACATTTTTGTTTTTTACTATCAACTATAAAAATCATACCCATTTCTATTCACATCTTCTCCAACTGAGAAAGATTTTTACTCGTATGTCTACTGAAACAGGAGAAGAAAAGAGTGTGAACAATTCAATTCGCTCTAGAAATCTTACTCAAGCAATTCTGAAGCATGTGGATTAATCTGAGTTGTAGAACATTTTTGTTGTTGTTGAGAAAAGGGTCGTTCTTTTTCATTGGACAGTGAGGCTCAATGGGCAAAACTTGTTTAAGAGGTGATCAACTTCCCTGAGATGATGAGATTATAATTTTCAGTCATTACTGACCTAAAAAGCTTTTCACCTCACAACTCTTTTGAGACACCACCAATGTGTACTCTATGTAAAACATGTACTGACTTCCTGGAATTCTCTCCGGGAATGTCTTCAGAGCCTGAATTTCCTGGGAAATACTAGACAGATGGGCAATACTACTGTATGTTTCATTAAGTGCCCTAGAGTTGTCCCTCTACCCAGCAGGAAATATCTGAGGAGTCTAGAAGTGCAGAGGATATAAACACAGTGAGATCCTGTGCAACAGTAGCTCCTTACCTCCCTGCAACACAGCAGAAAGGACTTTGAAGGAAAGAACAGGCAGGACTCCATGGAAACCCTGGTGGTAAGAGAAAAGGAAGGCACCCTGAAGGTCCAAGTTTATAGCTCTGCATCCACCTCTAAAAGAGTTTAGAGCTCACTCTTTTGTATATTCTCCTTATTTTTTGAACTTGCTGTTATCTTGTATACCAAAGAAGACATTCTGGAGTGCCTGGGTGGCTCAGTCAGTTAAATGTCTGACTCTTAATTTTGGCTCAGGTCATGATCTCATGGTCATGAGATTAAGCCCCACAGCAGGCTCTGTGCTGGACACAGAACCTGCTTAAGATTCTCTCTCTCCTTCTCTCTCTCCCCCACTCGTGCATGTGCACATGCACACTCTCTCTCACTCTCTCTCCTCTCTCTCTTAAAAAAAAAAAGATATTCTGGGCAATAAACATTCAGACATTTAATTGTGAGTGAAAGATTTAATAGATGATCAAATATAGCATCCTGGCCAAAGCACACTGGTACTTAGCAAAAAAACAACTAAAAAACTGCAAGAGGATAACACATTTCTCTAAGTAAAGTTTGGTGGCTCTCAAAAATCTTGTACATTCTCAATTTTCATCCGAACTTAATTATTTTGTGGGTTCAATTTCTGTTTCCAGCAAAACACAACTTCCTAGTACTGCGGAAGAAAAGACTTATAAAATGGGCTTCGTGGAGCTCAAATAGCTCTTAAAAACAATATCTTGATGAGTTAAGTGTAAATGAGCCAAAACATATGGATTAAATGTCCCTTTAAATACACATGGCTTTAAAAATGAAGGGAAAAAAGGTTTTGGCAAAATGTGTTTCAGATTTGGTTGAAAGAAAACATTTGAAAGGAATAGTTTGAGGGACTGAACTAACCCAAAACATACCTGAGCTCTTCCAACCTCATCTAGTACAACCAATTCTAAAACATATGGATTTTATACTATAATTCCCCTACCACACCCACCCTGAGTTCTGAGTTCTTAGTTTTTCTTCCTATGTTGGAAGTCATTAAAAACAGTCATAGTGTCAGTACTGTGTTGAAGAGACCACAACCTACTACTGTGATCAGTTTAAGTCAAATAGAATGAATGGGTTATTGGTCATCACTTGACAAAAATAAAAATAGCTTTTGTTTCAAACTCATAATATATATTTCTCACTAGCAGTCCCATCAGACAGTAATACTAAATCATAGATACACATTGGGATAAATACAAGGCCTTTCCAGTATATGAAATGACAGGATATCTATGTTGTGACTCCTTACTTAACCAAAGCCAAGTAAGAGATAAAAGGTCAACAGGAGAACACCAAAGCACAACCTGAATAATGCCAAATAATTTTGACCTGCTTGGAATAGTTCAAAATGTATTTATTTGAATCATATGACTGGAAGCAAAAGCAACTGATCAATCCAGAACTGAGTCTACCGACTGACAGGTTGTAGGACATGTGCTACCTGTATCTTCAGTTTGTCTTCAAAGTTACCACCTGCCCCACACAGGTGGGCAATATTATCATTAAACTCTACAAGCAATGAGATTTACTTCTAACACATGATTAGGGTTAAAATTAATAAATAATGTAGGTTTCAAATAGATGAACTGTTAGCTTTATGAATTTAGGAAATTATCTGTATTGCTATCCCATGTTTTCTACATAAATCCATGGAATCTCACCATGTCTACTGACGCAGGTAAAACTGGTTATTTGTTGCCATGTCTCCCAGATTATATCTGAAAAACAAGTAATAACATGAATAAATGACCCTATTCATGATGCCACTAAATTGCCCTAATTTGCATGCACCCTCACCTAAGCAACCTAGTTATTATGTATGTCACTAAGGTATATTGTACTTACTCAAAGACTGAGGGTTTTTTCTTGGTTTTCTTCTTATACTGGTTTTAATAAGATATGAAAGATATACAGCACTGCATAAGTTTAAAGTGTCCAGCATAGGGGCACCTGGGTGGCTCAGTCTATTGAGCTTCCAACTTCGGCTCAGGTCATGATCTCATGGTCTGTGAGTTCGAGCCCCGCATCAGGCTCTGTGCTGACAGCTTAGAGCCTGGAGCCTGATTCAGATTCTGTGTCTCCCTCTCTCTCTGACCCTCCCCCATCTATGCTCTGTCTCTGTCTCAAAAATAAAATAAAACATTAAAAAAATTTAAAAAAATAAAGTGTACAGCATATGATTTTGACTTACATATATTGTGAAATGATTACCACAATAAGTTTAGTCGACATCCATTATCTCACAAAGATACAAAAAAGAAAAAGAAAAAAACAGTTTTGTCCTTGTTATATTGTACATATCTCATAAGGTTAGGGGGCCCCTGGGTGTCTCAGTCTGTTAAGCAACTGACTCTTGGTTTCTACTCAGGTAATGATCTCATGATTGGTGAGTTCAAGCCCTGCCTTGGGCTCTGCGCTGACTGCATGGAGCCTTCTTGAGATTCTCTCTCTCCCTCTCTCTGCCCCTCCCCTGTTCATGCTCTCTCTCTCACTCACTCTCACAAAATACATGAATAAACTTTAAAAAAAAAATACATGCTAAAAAAAACTGAATTTATTCTCTTAACAACTTTCAGGTATACTATTCAGCAATGTTAACTACAGTCATCATGTCATACATCATATTCCTAGTATTTATTCATCTCAACAGGAATTTTATACCTTTTGACTACCTCTTCCATTTCCCTCTTTCCCAACTCCTCACCTATGGTAACCACAAATCTGATTTCATTTTGTATGAGTTTGGATTTTTGTTATTTTTATTTTTATCTTATTTTATTTTTTGACAGGAGGGAGGGGCAGAGGGAGAGAAAGAATCTTAAGCAGGCTCCACACTCAGCAGGGAGCCTGACACAGGACTTAATCTCATGACTGGGAGGTGATGACTTGAGTTGAAATCAAGAGTGGGACACTTAACTGACTGAGCCACCCAGGCACCCCTATTTTGTTATTTTAAGATTCCACATATAAATGAGATCATACAGTATTTATATTTCTCTATCTGACTTATTTTATTTGACATAATTTCCTCAAGATCCTTCCATGCTGTCACGAATGGCAGGATTTTTTTAAAGCTCCTTTTTTATAGTTAAATAATATTCCATGACATAGATATAAATATAGATATCACATTTTCTTTTCTCGTTCATCTATCAGTGGGCACTTACACTGTTTTCATGTCATGGCTTTTGTAAATAATGTTGCTATAAATGGAGGTGCAGATATTTCCTCAACACCGTTTTCATTTCCTTCACACATAATCCCAGAGGTAGAATTTCTACATAATATGGTATCTACTTTTTGAGAAACCGCCATACTGCTTTCCATAATTACTGTACCAACAGACACTAGGGTTCCCTGTTCTCCACATCCTTACCAGCATTTGTTGCCTCTTGTCAAAGACTGAGGTTTTATCTTGTATTAAAAAAAAAAAGAAATGATAATCACTGTTCTTAAAAACTTGCCATAAGAGTTGTGAACTGAAACAATCTGCTAGAGAAAAAAATGTCAAAAAAAAAAAAAATCCAGCAGCATAACAATCCTTGCTATACTGCTAGGGGCCTAAGAGAAAAATCAAGAGCCTAACACTGATGTGGTAGCAGGGTGGGTGGGAGGGGAGGTGAATGTGTTCTCAGTGAAATGGATAGCCTCTAACATGTGACTGAAATGGACTGACAGGGCAATTGAAGAGATAAACGGTGGATGAAGGTCAGTCTGGCCTCATTCCTGTGCTCTAATTTCCTTTTAAAGGCGTGGTGTAACTGCGGCTTTATGTGTTGAGTTGAGGATTTACTTGAAATATACTTAGACGTACTGCTTCTACACAAGGGAATTGATGCAAGTTCTTAAAATTCCTGCAGTTCTGTCCTTGGGGACCAAACACTCTATAGCTAAATCCCATAATGCACTACCTTGCCAATACTGCTAAGCCCCAGATCAGTTATCTCCTCTGTGGACTGGAGCCTGTGCGGGTGGAAGTTTTAAACCTAGGAGTTATCCAGACTGTGACAGGGTCAAAATTTGCTGTAACAGCAATTCTCTTGTCCAGGATAAAATAATTCCCTTATATTTTATGCCTGTCTGTTGTCTTCAGTCATGGAAGCTATTATTATCCTTTCTGTGGTAGATTTTTTAAAATATATTCTGCTTTGTTTTTCCACAGACTTGAAGTATTTTTCAAAAATGTCTTTGTCCACATCTGCCAAAGGAAATAAATATAAATATCTATAAAGATCAATGTAAACAGAGTTGGCTCCAAGATACAACACTTCCCGCTGCATGCTAAGTAACTACAGAAATTCTCCTGAAGGTTAGTAGATAATGACCAAAAGTTTTCAGGTGATGTCTTTCAAATTTATTCACAGAGAATATTCTGATGGTGGCTTCCTCTTATGGAGGAGCAAAGGTTCATGTTTACCTCAGACTTGAGCATTTGCTGAGAGTCATTTGTCACTGCTCATATTTTCCCATGGAGTTGACTGCATGTGGGGAGAAAAATCCCTCTACTCTCCTAGAGGAAATCTTGAGAGTTGGCTGCTGTGCGGTTAGCAGGGAGGTTGTGGCAAATGTTGAGAACCACCATCTCATAATCATATGCTTGAAGTTTTAAATCATAACTGTCAAAAATTCAAAGTTGGAAACTTGTGGACCACTTTGGACAGTCAAAGAGGTTACTACAGACTAACAATAAAACAAGCAAAATGTATAAGGAGCCTCTGCATTTTACCCAAGATTTATTTGGCAGACACAGCATCACATCCTCTTCTCTCAACACCCTGGAGCACACTCGCTAGAATCAGAAGACCCAACCTCACATTCTGGGTTGGCTACCTGCTGGCATGCTACTTAACCTCTCTGAAACTCAGGTGACCCTTAGATTTAAAAAATCAAATATTAGTGAAAAGGGTTAAAGAGTATTACATATATAAAAGGATTTTGTATGCAATGAGTTTCTTTGTATCAGCAGCATCTTCTAAGGCATACTGTGCTCAGAATAACATCAAATGGGAGTGCAAACTCCATAAGACTTAAGACCCTGCTGTTATGCCCTTCATATCTTTCTCTCTCACACCTTCATGGGATATATTTCCTCACATACACAAAACTAGAACAGAATGTATCACAGATCATTATATTAGAAGTTTAATGATGCATTTTGCTCAATAGATACTATTAAACTTCTAGTAGACTGAACTGAAATGACTGATCTTCCAGTTATGTCAATGTACCATCATGCCCAAACCAAAATAAAGGTTCTGGAAGATCAAGGCATTCTGGTGCTGAGTGTTTCATTAGAATATTAGACTCAGATATCCCTAGACATCATCTCTGTGTGACACTTGTCTCCATCCATGCTACTGATGAGTTCAATGAACATGAAAATGGCAAACCCAAAGTCTCTCTGTAATCTCAGAACATGAACAATGAGGCAGAAGCCAAAGATCAGTGTGTAAAAACAAACATGCTGAGTATTATACAGTACGAGTTAAAGATAGCAAATTGGGAACCAGAGTAAGTGAGTGATCAAGACATTCTAAATACAACTTTATATAATGCTGCTTAAAAGAGGAATAATATAGCAAGTAGATCTAAAACCAGGATTGGGTGCACTCCTTATGCTAGGCACGATGTCAGGAATTAGTTTGTAATTTTAACAATAGGAGATGGATTGACATATTTTCAGCAAATTAGCAAAATACAAGTGCTAACAATAAGTTGGTGCTGCTTTTGCATCGGACACTATTTGAACATTTCACATGCATCAACCCATTTAATCCTGATCACAGCACTAAGAAATAGGTTTTCCCCCACTTTATAAATTAGGAAGCTGAGTCACTTAGAGGCTAAATAACCTGTCTGAAGTTGCACACATTACAAGGAGTGGAGGAAAAGGGAACAATGTCAGAGATAGGGAGAATCTCTCAATTTATTGCCAAGAAATATTAGAGCTTATTGGAGCAGCAAATCCAGTGAATTTCAGTTCCCTTGTTTTATATATGAAAAAGTGAAGACCAGAAAGTTTCCATGCTTGGCCTTAACGCCACAATGCTAATTGGTGGTAGAGCTGGGACTAGATCCAAGTGTCCCCTGCTCTTTTCCAACTCTGTCTAAGCACGGGAAACAGTGGCTGTAGACCACAGGAAAAGGCTGTTCCCCACTTAAAAACCATATTCAAAAAAAACCTGTCAAATGCATTTTCTTTTCTGCCATGCTCCTATGTGTTCAGAGCCACCAGGTTTTTCATCTTCTCACATAATAGTGGTGACCTATAACTTCCAAAAGAAGTTCGTCACAATCTCACAAGGGACATTTAATGAGTGCTAGCATATTAACTGCTAGACTAAACTTGTGGTAAATAAACAGAATGAGCTTGTGCTAGAAATCATTTGAAACCACAAATATTTATTGAGAATTGAGAATCACTTTATGCAGGAGAAGGCAATAGGTGTTGTGGGGATTACAAAAATGTACAAGACAGATTCCTTTTGGCCATCTGTAGGGAGAAACAAACATGTTCACAAATGACCACTCTCTAGTCAAAACACAGGAAATGGTCCAGGGACATAGAAATAAATGGAAAGAACTCAGATTGAGAAGATTAAGTAAGGCTATGGGGAGAGAAATTAATAAAGCTGAGGTTCAGTCCATATGAAAAAAATGAGATGGAATTATTCAATAATAGGTCCTAACTGGAATTTCCATATTTACCACATTCTTAACTGTTACTGATAATATGTATATCCTTCCTCTACTAATTTAAAAAGAAGGAAGGAAAAAGGGGAAAAAAGCTATTTTGACCAAGAAATTGAGGCTGAAGCTGACATTTGTTATATTCTTATCTTAACTGGGCCCAAGTGATTAATTTCTGGAAAAAGCAGCCAAATTTATTTCAACAATGCGTAGTAGCAGTTGTTGACCTAAAAAGAGGTCTAATTTGTAATATGAGTAAACAGAACTTATCCACATATTAATATTTCATTATTATTATAATAAAAATAAATCAATTCCTAGGTTATCTAAAATCATGCACTATATTGTGATTTTAGTTTTTAAAATGTGCTGGAATCTCCTGTCATGACAATTTCAAACACTCTAGAATCTTAGGATAAAAGGAAACCTTAAAGATCTTCTGGTCAGATCATCCCATCAATGAGTCAATCCCTTCTACAACATCCCCACCAAGTGGTCATCCACTTTATGCTTGCCGAAGTCCAGAATATTCTCCCTGAGCAGGGAGTTTCATACTGAAATATTCTTTTTTAAAAACAGCCCGATGTGTCTTTCTGGGATTGCTACCTATTGAATCAACTTCAGACCCTTGGAGTCATCTGTTCTCTCTTCCACATGACAATTTGGTGATTCTGATGATAGCTACATTCCTTGTCCTCTTTCCACAACCCCCTTCTCTTCTGTAAGTTTACTCTTCCCAGTCTTCTCAACCTCTCCTCACATAATACAGCTTTACATTCCTACAACCCACCCTGAAGTTTCTCTCCTCTAGACAGCCTCTAGTTTCTCTACATCTCCCTCATTTGGTGGGTGCACAGGTCGAAACACAATGTACAGAAGTGAACTGAACACCGCAAGGAAGAATAAGACGAGCTGTCAACCTCCTTCTTCTACCACAATGCCCCAAATCATATTTGCTTTTATTAACCTCATGTCTCTTGAAGGAATTAGGAAAAATATAAGGGCAACATATAATATGTAAAAACAAAGATTTTTTTTTTCCCTAGGGAGGTGAGGAAAATCAATCCTCATTCATGGGCTTCCATAGGTGGAAGTCAATTGTAAAGTTCATTTCAGGTGTCTAAATCAATCTTAATATCTCATGAGGGTTCTACTCTACATGATAATTATCACAGGACCCTAGAGTTATAGGATGTCTGAACCCCCGTTTTTGATCTTGGAAAGGGTAGGCCTTGCCAGGGCTGAGCCAGCCCAAGGCCTACAGAGATGCAGGGCAGGATAAACATTTCTGTTGAACCACCAAAGTTAATGGGAGGCAGTAAGACTGAAAGAATAAGCCAGGCTGTGGTCTTTAAGGGATGCCCACAGCCCAAACACCATGGAGAACAAATATGAAGACTGGTTTTGAAGGGAGAGCATGAGGTTTGATAAATGGAATCATGAATTCAGAACTCTGTAGAGACTAAATGAAAATGAAAACAAATCAGATACAATTTGGAGAAGGCTGAAGACCAGAGCAATTGGGTACAAGGATATGGCAAAAAGGGCTGGAAATGAGAAAGAGGAGGGATTTCACAGAATTAAATACCTAAGAAGGCCAAAAACCTGTTTAGAATCTTCAACCCAGTCATTAACAAATCCTGGCAAAACATTTGAATATTGAAGTACATGTGAAAATATGAAATACATTAAAATATACATATAAATAAATGCATTCATAGTTAAAGATTAAAATAGAAAAGGAACATTATCTGGGAAAAGAGTTAGAATGTCTCATGTCTTTGAAAGTTACAGATAAAATATTCCTTAATAATATTTTTTAAATCGGACTCCAATTTCCTAATCTCTAGAGCCAGTGGAAAACTGAAATGCACACAGGGCCAGACAAATAATGTAAATGTGTAAAACAGCCAACTCTACTACAATGGAAGTGGTGGGGACCTTGGCAAATGAGACACATCATGCTCCATCTAAAGAAGTCAGCCCCTCCTGCTTGAAGAAACTGGCAAGGAAAAGCTCCAGCAATACTACAAAAACACTGGTCTGGGCTTCAGGATACCTTTAAGGGAACCTATATTGGCAGGAAATTCTCTTTTCTGCTAACGTCTCCATCAGAGGATGGATTCTGTCTGGCGTGGTGACCAAAGCAAAGATGTAGAGGGTAACTGTCATCTAATGAGACTACCTCCACTATGTCCAAAAGTACAACTGCTTTGAGAAATGTCACAAGAACAAGTCCGTGCACATGTTCCCAGCTTCGGAGATGTCAAGATTGGCAACACTGTCACAGTGGGTGCCACCCTTGATTGAGACTATGCACTTTAACATGCTCAAGGCCACCAAGGCCATCAGCACCAAACAGCAATTCCAGAGGTTCTGAGATTGGTTATCTGTTCACACCTCCAAACAAAATAAAGTTATTTTCTCAGTCAAAAAAAAAAAAAAAAAGAGTCAGCCCCTATTGATTTCTGCTTAATGTTGCCATGCAGGAAGGTGGCCCAATGCTATAGTGCCTTCAGAGTTTTCAAAAGAAATCAGAATGTGTGTGTGCATACTTATGTATGTGTTAGAAAGAAAGAGGAGAGGGGCGACTGGGTGGCTCAGTCGGTTAAGTGTCCGACTTCGGCTCAGGTCACGATCTCACTGTCCGTGGGTTCAAGCCCCGCGTTGGGCTCTGTGCTGACTGCTCAGAGCCTGGAGCCTGTTTCAGATTCTGTGTCTCCCTCTCTCTCTGACCCTCCCCCATTCATGCTCTGTCTCTCTCTGTCTCAAAAGTAAATAAACGTTAAAAATTAAAAAAAAAAAAAGAGGAGAGTGATCTTGATTTTTAAATGTTAACGATATTTTTTTAAGTACTTCACACTACACTGAAGATCCCAAGGCTTTTGGAGGTTAAGTTATTGTCCAATATTTTAGCTGACAACCATGTGACTCTAATTTTAAACTGGATCACTGCATTATACACCCCAGTGAACAATGCAGGTAGCTCTTGGGCCTCAATAATACTTACAAGGACAACGCAGAAAGAAGTGCTTAGGGAAGACTGTTGATAGTGCTCCTTATTATAGTTTTCTTGAGGAGACAGAAAACATCTGTTTTGTTCCCCACTGTTTCACCTGTACCAGCCCGATGCCTGACCCACAGTAGACCTTTGATAAAAAGCCACTGAACGAATTAATACATGAAAGTCAACACAGAAAAGAGAAAGCATTAGTAGTCAATTATCATTATATTATTTAGTTATTCAGAGAGATATTTATAATCATGTCATTTAAAACCCTGAAGTAAATTACACCTATCAAACATTCACACACACACACACACACACACACACACACACACACAAAGACTTAGAATCAGGGAGAAAAATAAATAAGTAACGAGATATTTCTGACTAAACATGGAATATTGAAATATATGTTTATCCCTACTTCCTCCTAAAATCCCTGTCTATGAGAGAAAAAGAATTAAATTAAAGGGCCCAAGCCCTGAAGGACTAGGTAAATCAAGTAGGATATGACAGTAGAGAGAAGTGAACAACAAACATCAGACACTGGGAAGTAGAGGGGCAGGTGACCTAGCAAATAGGAAAAGGCAAAAACCTGGTGCCTACAGAGGGAAATTAGAAAGGAAACAACTCTAATAATGACACAGAATCCTGGAAAAGCTCTGTAATTGTCACATCAGAGGTCCCCAAATGGGGGCCAGGATATGATTCAAAAGATGATTGGTTGAAGATTAGTATAAGGTTCAGTTGGTCAACCCAATCCCTCTCCTACCCCATATTACTTGGTGACTTCTTCCCAATCAGGGCAGAAGACAGGAGGCTAATTCCTGAAGAGGTTTGCAGCCCTGAGGAGGAGAGTAAAACTCTGTAGTATTAGTTATCTCTTATGGCAATAGTGCTTTGTAACAAACAACCATAAACCACAATGGTATTCAACAATAACAACGTATTGCTTATAAATAAAGAGTTAGCTGGAGATGCTCATGTGTTGGGAGACTGGTTGGCTGTTCCAGGCTCACTTTGGGAAGGTAGACTACATGACTCCATTCTGAGCCATAAAACTCTTACTTCCAGCAGGAGAGCTCAAAATGTTCTCATGCCACTGACAGACAGACATGAGAGAACAGGCCCTAACACACAAGTCCAAGGCTTGTTGCCCAAAGTAACAAACCAGCTCAGATTTAACTCTAGAAGGAAAAGATTCTACTGTGTAGTGAGAGGAACTACAGAGTCATACAGCAAAGGGCATATAGAGAGATGTGAAATACTGGCACTGTTATTGCAATCTCTCACACCTGTCCTAAAAAAGAGGGTGAGCCATGAGACTCCCACATTCTCAGCCCACATTCAGCTCTGAGATCACTGGCATCCAACCCTATACCTCCCACATGGTCTAAAATATTCCCCAGAGAAAGTGAGGGACCTAAGAGAGAAGAAACTAAGATTCAGATATTTGGCAGACCCCCTCCCATGAGAAATCTGACTTACTCTCTTGTTAATCTTTTGTGAAGCACAACGCCAATACATTTTTAGTGTTTCACTTATGATTATGAATAAACAACCTAGGTTCACCAGACAGTTGAGGAAATCTAACACAAAAGGAAGAAACAAACAAACAAATAGCCAAGAAAGAAGAGATAGTGCAGGGAGCAGAGGAAAACTTCAAATCCTATTAAATCATCTGTTAAATGATAAACTGTTATAGCTAAAATATTCAATCAAAGGATTAGAAGATTACATTAAAAAAACTCAAAGGACAAAAGAGACGGAACATAAGGAGAGAAAGAAGAAAAAAATCTAATAGATCATTGGACCAGAACAAATTATTTCTTAATATATTATATTAATAGTATTATTATCATACATATTATTAATATATGATATTATTTCTTAGTATCAGATAATCTAATTATTAGATTATCCACTCAGGCACACCATTTCATTTCTGCTCTATTAATACCCATGTTGTGAACAGAGGTAGAAATTACATCAGAAAATAAAGACACTCCATTATCAGGAAGTTCCTGTGTTTATTTATACGGTCAGCAGCATCTGGAAAATCAGTGATGTCAAGGTTGAAGGACAAGATTTCTTAGAGCCATCACTTCCCTTGTCTATTTTCTGGGAGTGTTCAAGTCTGTCACTGCTCACAGGACGCTCCTTATCTCATTTGGGGTCTGGCAATTTTTTTCAGCACACTGTGTTCCTTGACTAGTGCTGTTAACAAATCCAAACCACTGTGAGGCACAAGTCTCCAAAGTATATGCTCCCTTCCTCCCTACAAAGATGGTACCACGATGACAATAAAAGCTTCACCCCATTACTGGAATACTTGGCTCAACATGGTCCTGGAAGAGCTCCCCCTTTTAAATCAATTTATTAGGAGTTGCTAGCTTTGTTCAACTGCTTACTATGTGCCAGGCACTGTTCTAAGTGCTTGGCAGACATAAGCTCATTTTCATAAGCTGTTCAAAGCAGCTCTATATGGCAGATATCATTATTATTATTGTTATTAGTATCATTATTATTATCACTATTCCATGTTACAGATAAGAACCTCTCTCAGAAACAGAGAGGGTAAGTATAGCAGAGGGTTTTTTTTTTTTTCAACATTTTTATTTATTTTTGGGACAGAGAGAGACAGAGCATGAACGGGGGAGGGGCAGAGAGAGAGGGAGACACAGAATCGGAAACAGGCTCCAGGCTCTGAGCCATCAGCCCAGAGCCTGACGCGGGGCTCGAACTCACGGACCGCGAGATCATGACCTGGCTGAAGTCGGACGCTTAACCGACTGCGCCACCCAGGCGCCCCTAGCAGAGGGTTTTTAACCCAAGCAGTGTAGTTCTGGAGCCCACTAACCTCTTCTGCTTTGAGAAAATATTCATAGATTATATTCTTATATCCAAATGAGCTCTTACTGAAGAAATTTATTGAATAATCCAGCTCAGTATTCCCTCAAAATTTTCAAAGGAGCCACTATTTGGGGGCTGTGTTGTACAAACAGATCAGTAATTTCAGAGAAATGGACCAGAAATTAAATAAATACTACCCTGCAAAGTCTAGGGTGCTTAGCCCTGGCTTTCTAAGAGGGCATAAATTGCCCATAACATGATGGATCCTCTGTTCTCACGAGCACAAATTTTTTTAAACAATTTTTTTAATGTTTATTTATTTTTAAGAGAGACAGAGACAGAGTGTGGGCAGGGGAGGGGCAGAGAGAGAAGGAGACACAGAATCCGAAGCAGGCTCCAGGCTCTGAGCTGGCAGCACAGAGCCCAATGCGGGGATAGAACTCACAAACTGGGAGATCATGACCTGAGCCAAAGTTGGACACTTAACCAACTGAGCCACCCAGGCTCCCTGAACACAAAGTCTTAAATCTGTATGCCAGACACTATATTAAGTGCTTTCACACGTCATTCCATATAACCCTTACAACAATGCTGGGAGACAGCCATTAATTAATTCCACATGTTACAAGTGAGGAAACTGAGGCATGAAGAAGATAAATCATTTATCTAAAATCCCACTGCCAATAAGTGTTGAAGTTAGGTTCAAGGTTTAGTGTCAGTTCTTTCTAATACTAAAGCCCACATTGTTCTTCCTTACTACTAAAGTTAAATAAACCATAGTAGAGAGCCCTGGTAATTTAAACCATGAGTAGTTTGTAGTTCTGTGTTCTATTTTTTCCATCTATAAATATTTCACTCTAGAAAGATAACTCACTGAGAAGTTTTAAAAAATTCATTGTTAACCTCACTTGTAGTAATCTTTCTGAGCTAAATGATGGAAATCATATCTAAATTGCATGAAGAAAGGGAGGCAGACTGTGGGCCAGCAAAATGAACACCTGATTCATTAAATAGATAAGCCCAATTCTGCCTACATGAGGAAAGCATGGGAGATAAAGACTTAGCAGCCTTTGTTCTTAAGAAATTGACAATCTAGGGGCACCTGGGTGGCTCAGTCAGTTAAGCATCTGACTCTTGAGTTTGGCTCAGGTCATGATCTCATGGTTTGTCAGTTCAAGAGTCCACTTACACTCAGCTGAGCTCTGCATGATAGCTCAGAGCCTGCTTGGGATTCTCTCTCTCTCTCTCTCTCTCTCTCTCTCTCTCTCTCTCTCTCTCTCTCTCTCTCTCTCTCTGTCGGTCTGTCTCTGCCCCTCCCCTGTGCACTCTCTCTCTCTCAAAATAAATAAAGTAAAAAAAAATTTTTAAGAAATTTACAATCTAATAGAAAATAGAGGTAAAAAATACCGAACGTGTACAATGGAGGTTCAAAGTTGGGGGGAGATGACACTCTCTGAGGGCAGCAATAGAGGCTTTAAGGAATAGCTTCCACTTAATATTGGCCAAAAGAACATGAGAGGAGATAGGTGTGAAATGCATTGTGGGTGGAGAAAAGACCAGGAAAATGGCACCAAGAGAGCGAGCCCAGATCCCCTCGTCAAATGTGTCAGATATGTCTGAAACATGGAAATCAAACCAGACTTAGGAAAAAGAGTTTGATGACCCAAGTCTATGTCTAGTCAGGAAATAAAACTGTTACATGTATCTTTGGGCTGAGGGGGCTTCCCCTACCTCTTGTATGTGTTTGCCATTGTCCAATTCTAAAAAAGGGCTCAGAAAACAACTCCCTATGCAAAACTCCATCCTACTTGTTTTTATCTCAAATTCAGACACAGCAAGCTACAATACTATCCAAAATCAAACATCAGGTGCCAAATTTCATCTTTTGTAGACATCTTTATGTAGAATTAAAGCCCTTGAACATAAAGGACCCATACATAAGGAAAAGTCTGACAGATCTTTAATTATCCACTGGGAAATTGCTAAACAGCAATACTCAACCTCCTCAGAGGACACCCATATTTTAGGCTTATAACCTTCACACAAACATTTACTCTTGGATGAGTTTTTAATAACATTTTTTCTGTATCTAAATGTAATAAATGACCACTGTGGAAAATATATAAAGGAATAAAGAAAAATAACCATTTATGGAAAACCACTAATTAAAATTCTATTCTTTGGGGTGTCTGGGTGGCTCAGTTGGTTAAGTGTCCAACTTCGGCTCAGGTCATGATCTCACTGTTCATGGGTTCGAGCCCCGCTTCGGGGTCTGTGTTGACAGCTCAGAGCCTGGAGCCTGCTTTGGATTCTGTGTCTCCCTCTCTCTCTGCCCCTCCCCCACTCACACTCTGTCTCTTTCTCTCTCTCAAAAATAAACATTAAAAAAATTTTTTTAAATAATAAAATTCTGTTTTTTTATCTACACATATATATTTTATATGCTTGAGATCATATTATTGGTATATTTTATATACTGTTTTAGTCAGTTTTATGGCATAAATTCATTCCCATAGTATTAATTCTCTTATTAATAAACATTTAACTTGTTCCATTATTTTTGCAATTATATATAATGTCCCAGTGAACATCTTTAGGCTCAAATTTGCTCATTGCTGATTATTCTTTTAGGGTAGAGTCCTGCAATTGAAATTATTGGTTCTCTCTATATAAGTACTCTTTATCAACTTAATAAATATTTCCAACTTGTTTTTCCAGAAAGATATTCTCCATTTACACTCAGCTAGAGGCTCATGGGAACATTCCAAAAGTTAACACAGTGCGTAGGCACATCAAATACTCATAAATGGAACCAAGCTGACTCTCACTGGCACACTGGCACTTCATCTTCCATTATGTGCTTCCTTTTTCACCCTTTACCTGCCAATTACTGAGTTTCCTCATTCTACTTTGTTTCTTTTGTCAAGGGATAAAGGATCTTACAAAGTCAAACACACCAAAGTATCGGGACCTTTCCCAGAGCTATGGCCATATTTTAAAGAGAATGGCTGGAAAGATTTAACCCATAGGAGTCATATGCTGTTAGTGAAAATATAGGGCTCAATAGGGAAAATAATCTGAGACAAAAGGCTTAAGATATCTCATATCATACCACGCAGGCAGCCATGAACTTCTGAGGAGAATTGGGCCTGTTCTTATTATAAAGCACAAGCCTCTAGTTTGGGAGCTTTCATTTTGCAAATGGCCCACAGTCACATGCTTATCTTGTGACTAATTGCTATGCTGAAAGTCTCATCACAAAGGATTCTCTTGGGCCAGCCTTCAGAGGGATCACACAACCAAATGTAGGAAGTGACTAACATACATTTTGACCTAGGAATTTGGATCCAGAACTCTGTGGAAGTAAAGCAAAAGTCTACTTCTATCAACTTGGCCCTTTGGGAAAGTGTATTAAAATCCCACCCACCTAAGGAAATGTTTATAAAGAGATTTGGCAGTCTAAATAGTTGTCATTCTGCTTATTAATGAATAGTGATCTATGCAATTTAGAACAGGGAAAAAGATGTCTCCACAGTGAATAGCTGTTGAAATATGATAACAAGATCTCCTCTGAGCTTTGCCTTATATACAAAGTACCTTCTATAATTTTTCATTTGGTAATTTCTTAGTAGTTGAGATTTCTATTATGGAAAGGAAAAGGAAGTTTTCAAACTCTCCTTAAAGAGTCAAAAGAAAATAAGAAATAAAGTCAGAAAATCCATTAGAGCCAAAATCAATTTTTGAGTCATATATTTGAGAGTTTGTCATTTATTTAAAAAACAGGAAGAAAAGAAGTAAATCCTTTCATCTCCCTAGGAGTCAATGTTCATTTTCTAAATGAGATTGCTTCATCAGCATTTTACCCAAACCTGCTAGACACCAACATGACTACAGCTCCATGACTAACACTCCATTCAGATAAGCTTCATTTTGACTGTGCATCCCTGTTTACTCCGCATTGTTTTGGAGGATTTTGTTGTGGGCAGGGCGAGCTTTCTTTAAAATAAAGGATACGCATTTTTTTCTCCTACCAGGAACATTTAGAACTCTTAGTAGATAAGGTAGCATCCCCTGAACTACTACAAACTACTAAGGACTGACAGCCACTTAGAGTGTTATCATTTTCTGAGAGGGCCTGCTGCTGGATCTGTGGGCACTATCTCCACAGTAGCAGGCACTTAGTTCTTCAATGTTATTTGAAGAGGTTTAAGAGGTGCTACAGTTGCTGCATCTCAGGGTTCTATTTTTAATTAGGATGAACTTAACTGGGGTCTTAATCTCTTCAAGAGAGACACTCTCAGGAAACATTTATGGTAAATCTACTGACAGCAGCAGAATATAAAGATAACTCAATAATCAAATTCTCTAAGAATAAAGCACTTTTCCAGAAAGTCAATGAACATCAATAGAAGAGTTGGAGAATTTCCAGGCTCTAAAGAGTTCGGTCTTTGGGGTGGATAAAATGCATATAAAAGTTACACTTTGCAGTACAGAGTGGGAAACTTGGGTTCAGAGAGGCTAAGTGATATGCTCATGGTCACAGAGTTAATAACAGGCAGTGTTTTGACAAGAATCTACATTTCTTGACTACGTTTTCATTCATCTTTTCCCTATTCACTGCTTTCTGGTGACATAAATTTTGAAGGGTTTTCTTGTCATTATTTGTTTTGTTTTTCCAATCAGATGGTAGGGTTACAGGTAGCCAACCACATTCCTTTTTAAGTTAATGAATGGATCTGGGTCCTACTGAATATCAGGTGGATGAAATTAAAATCATTTTTAGAGGTTCAACCTCTGTAAGTTCTTTGGGAGCAGAGATATGTATGCATAAATCATCGCTGTATCTTGTGTGCCTCCTAGATTGTCTGGCACATAGTCAATATCCAATAGGTATGTATTTTATTCATTCAGTGGGTGGATGAATGAATGAACAAATGAATGAATTCTATTTTGGCTATGAAATCAATACAGTCTCCCATGCATATACTAACTTGAGCTTACATTCTTTAGAATCCAATAGAATTCAGATCCAGATGTCTTTATGATCAGCATTTACCTCTACATTCACAATGAAGCTAAAAACTATGAGGAGTAATTGCAAGCAATTCTCCCTCCAACCACCAAGGCAGAGTGGTACAGGAGACTTAGAATAATAAAATATGAGTTTTGATCTTTTTTTTTTCAGATATTTAATCAACTCCTTGGGGAGTTATTTTAAAACTCAAATGATTAAAGAAATAATGCTTTTAGCAACTCATACTATTGTTGAACTATTTACTAAAAACCACAATGGGCTGGAGCAAAAAACTGTTAACCCTATATTTTATGTACTCTGAAAAAGTACAAGCATTACTGCTGATGAAAAAGGTGAACAAGATCAAGACTCTATTCTACCACCTCAACCACTCATGTAAAGCCAGCAATTCAAAAATTCTTGATAAATAGAAATATAATTGTCCCCAAATCAAACTAGTCTCATATATTGGTTCCTTGATTTATAAATAGGAAGACTATGCAATTTATCATCCAAACAGAAACACCATGAGTGAAAGAGAGCCCTGTTAATAAGTTGAAACTGCCTGGGCCAATAGAGATAAATTGTGACTCTAGAGGAAGTCAAAATACTACAGCTTGCATCAGGTACATATGAGGCAAAACCACACCTCAAAGCCACTTTGTTTATACTTTAGTTATAGCACTTAGCACAGTGTACGTACCATGGTTGGTTGCTTAAATGCCCAGCTTCCCAACTGGAATGTGAGCTCCTAGAGGGCAGGGAGAGGGTTTCATCTCTGTCTCCACCTACCAGCCTGCAGCCTGACCAGTTCCTCAGGTCCTAGGTTCAACAAGGGTGTATTGAATTGATTCACTGGTCTAGAAACACACAACCTACCTCAATAATATGCTATCTGGGCTATAGCAGACACAGAAAAACAGAAGACATGAAGAGACACTGATGACTCTGTTTCTTGTCCACACCATAGTTTAGTGAAAAACCATAGTAAAAGTCAGTGGCTCAAAGAAACAGTGATATAGAGGAAAGTGGGAAGCTAGAGATCTTTTGAGGATTTGTGGTAGAAATGACAGATGAGAGAATGCTAAGAAATAGTCTAGATGGAGTTGCCAGCAGCCAGACAGAAACGCAGGATAATTAATAAAGTTCAAGTTTTTAGACAACCAATTATGTACCCAGTGATTGTTATTATTACTACAACAAATGATTGTTGCAGATAGCAAGGCCAGACTATCTGTAACTTATTCCGTAGCCAAAATATCCTGGAGGAACTCTTAGCTGGCATCTAGCCAAGCTGTGTCAGTTGAGGGAAGCTCCGTATCTCCACTATGTCAGAACAGAACTGGCTGTTTGAGGTGAAACAGCATTCAAGTAGAAAACCCTTAGAATAAGAAGAAAGAAGGAAGAAGAGGACGATATGGAGGAAACAAAGAATTTATAGATCCAGGGACCCAAGTAGTTGATGTAACCACAGGAATTATTTCACATATCTACAGGGACAGACCACTCCTGCCATTCCTAATAAATACCAATAAAGGGTTGCTGAATGACATGAATTTATCCAAATCCAGTTCAGGGATCCACCAAATAGCCCACTTCTCCAATAAGTAGGTGGTGGCACTAGGTCCTTAACCAAGGAGAAATGGGAGGATAGGTTAACACTGAGCAAAAAGCAGCTCCAATAACTCAGCAAGTCCCCTGGCAGAATACAACTTAGTTTTAGATTTCTATTGTTTATAGCGAGGCTGGTATGAATGCCATCTCTTATGCCTTCTCATCTTAGTATATAGGAGTTTAGAAAAAACATGAAATGGAGTGGAAAGAAACTAAGAACCATCATTCATTAGAAACTTACCCCATGCCAAGCACCATCTTGTATTACCTCACTTAAGATTCAGAACCACACTAGAAATTAGAACTCATTGCCTCTAATTTATATACAGAGAACCAAGATGCAGAGAAATTACTTGCATAAAATTTCATATTCTTAGGAAGTTGCTGTATCAGGTGTCTGAACTTGGGTCATTTTGGCCTCAAACTTCCATTCAAAGTTTCCCCAGTGGTCACATGGGTGGGTGATAGGGGAAAGCCTGACTCACTCCAGTCTATCTTTGGATGATGTGCCCTTGAACCCAGATGGCAAACTCCCTGTGTGAGATGCAGAAATACCACGTGATTACTTTGGAAACCTGCAGTTTATTATTTCTTTCTTACTCTTAAACACATGGTGGCCATGGCAGTTGGGAACAAATGGGAGGTGATCTGGTCCTGGGAAAGTGAGCAACCATGTAATTAGAAAAGTTAATATTGTGCAGTTTCCATAAATAATGCACAGCTTACTTTTGTTATTGAGACATTTAATATTGAAAAGTGTAGGGGGTATCGGAGGTAGGAAAAAAAGAGATGATCTGCGGCCCCTGTTAAGGGGGGGGGAGGAACTTATTCTAAGAAATTATATCTTTATTTTTGAATGACATTTACATCCTTAAAAGAAAAATTCCCTCAGGGTTTCCCTCAAAGCTTGAAGGACTTGATTACTTGCTGCATTGGTTATGTGAGTGGTAAAGTAAAACTTCCACCTAAAAACTGGCCTACACTGAGGGCAGTCTGTTATTATTATCCAAGACAGGGAGCCTCCTCATCAAGATTCCTCCCCAAGGGGTCTGAGCTATGGCAGAGGAGGATTAAATGTTAGATCATGCAGCCTCTGTGGTCCCTCCCAGGGTTCTTGGAAATGGCTGTGAACTATCCCTAAGCTAGACACATAAGTCTTCTCACCGTTTCTGCATTCCTCACCACCTGGGTCAAACTCATTTTCTCCTTACCTCCCTTTTCTGGCAACGCATTAGTCAATATTTCTGTTTTAGAAGTATTATCTTTTACCATTTTGTGGCTTTGCTATCTAATTTCAAGCATAAATCCACTAAGCATATTTAACATCTAATTCCAGGGTCTGTCCAGGGGACCAGAGACATGCAATAAATGTTAAATCATGATGACAAAACAATAGACTCAAATAGCAATACGATCACAATGAACTACTTCATTTTTCCAATTGCATGAGCTCAAAACAGCTTTATACACACACACATACACACATGCAAACACACACACACATGTGTTTCTATGGTTTCTGTTACCATAGGAAGGGTTTCCATTCCACCCCATTGTATGTTTATATAACACCTCATTGCTATGATCTCTAGGAACATTGCTTAAATTAAACAAACATGTCTTGGGAGAAGAAAGGGATTACAATAGGAAGCTGAAAGGGAGCCGAATTACAGAGGGTAAGAATGGGTGATGATTTTTAAAGGCAATTATTTTGTAAAAAGTTTTATTCTGAAATAATTCTTTAACAATACATATTTTATTTTGCATTCTGATTGTCTCCTTCCACATCCACCCAACTCACTCACCCAATATGGAAAGGAAACCATATTTCTCAGTCTTATGTTATTTCTTGGAAGGGAAACCAGATCAAATCATGCTATGTGTTCTTTGGCCCCAGTAGTGTTGCAAAAGTGATATATGATTGAAGAACAACTTTGGAAGAGAAAAATTTTCATAAAATGCCCACCTCCCCCCAAATAATAATGCAACCCTAAGGCGAGTGTGGCTTGGATGAGGTGAATATAACTACTCATGCTGATTGCATCACTGCTGATTATGAGCCTCCGATCTTTAACAGCATAAGCTGATCACACTTGATCCAGACCCTGTGCCCTGCCTCTCTCTCTCAGCTGGAATTCTTTGGTTTCTCTCCTTCAACCTCTAAGATCAGTCCAGATTTTATGCTAAAAATTTCACTAGTTCTCTAGTCTCACTCATAGGAGCTTCCATCAAGTCACGCTTGGTACCAGCCAAGACCTGGTTTTATACTCTAATTCTTTATCTTCTGATTTTCTCCCCTGCAGTCCATGCATCTGCTTATTGCCCAGGCCCTTAGTGACCGGGTCCTCATCTGTCTTTCCTCTTCAAAATTTCTTCTTTATCTGCACCACCCCCACTTATGCACCTCCCCAACTCTCCATGATACACATAGCACACACAAGCACACGTGCGCACACACACACACACACACACACACACACACACTGATGGACTGCTGGTGAATCCAACTGTCTGCTGCCTGGACATATGTCTCTGCCATCATTTAATGTAATCATCAAATATTCACAAACAACACTATTCCTCCACATGAAGAGAAGGATGCGATTTCAGATGCCTACCCTTCCAACTTGACCCAATCCTGCTGCAGGGAATTGGGCCTCCAGACCAGATATGAGGTCATCTAGCTCTTTGTCCAATAACAGCACAAAGCTAATTTGACTGTACCCTCTATTCCCACCCCAAGAGTAATTGCTCTAGAAATGGCTCTGCTCACCCATAATTTCAATCTATGATAAAAATCATATTTTGTTTTGACATAGAAATATTTTGATATTCCATTTATCTCATTAAAGGTTCACCAACTATCAAGACATTTTCCCAAGTATAAACAGAATGACTACTTGGAGATTCTGGTGATAGAGATAAGACCTAGGTTATCATCACTTTCCACAGCATGGTCCTGAGGCTTACAGATCAGGAAGCTAGCTCTTTCAGAATACTGAAAGTTGCTTGTGTAATGGGCCTGCTTTGAACCAATTTCCCAGGCATCTGGCATCTAAGTCAAATTTTAACTTTAATCCACTTAAACACTTTAACTTTATAGCAGAGAAACTTGTTAATAGTAGGAGTAATGAAATAAATTAGCATCATGTGCCTTCTGACATGATTCACTGAGAAAAACACAGCATTGCTTCAGTGTTCCTTCTACCCAAAGTGTACAACTTCAATCCAATCATGAGGAAACATCAGACAAATGCAAATTGAAAGGCAGTTTACAAAATAGCTGGCCTGTGCTCTTTAAACATGTCAAAATGATGGGTCGCCTGGATGACTCAGTCAGTTGAGTATCTGACTTCGGCTCAGGTCATGATCTCATGGTTCGTGGGTTTGAGCCCCACATCAGGCTCACTGCTGTCAGCGCAGAGCCCACTTGGGATCCTCTGTCCACCTTGCTCTCCACCCCTCCCCAGTTCTCTCTCTCTCAAAAATAAACATTTAAAAAAAACCTTTAAGTCGAAATGAAAAAAGACAAAGACACAAACTGTTACAGACTAAAAGACTAAAGAGAAATAGCAACCAAATGCAACATGTGATCTTAGATGGGTCCCTGAATATACACCTCCAAAAATATTTTCATTGGGATGATTGGTGAAATATAAATAAAATCTCTGGATTAGATATTAGTGCTGAATCAGTGTTAATTTTCTGAAGGTAATTATTATAATGTGGTTATGTAAGAGAACTTACTTATCCTTAGAAAATGAACACTAAAGGACCATTATGTCCACAATTTATTTCTGAATGGTCCATAAAATAATAAGTATCTACTGAGAGAGAAAAATGACCCTCCCCCCGCAAAGTGTGGTCAAATATTAATAAGTAGGGAAGTCTGGGTGAAGATATATATGTGGGAGTTCTTTGTACTTTTCCATAACTTCTTTAAGAGTATCAATTATCTCAAAAAAAATTACCAAAAATATATCCATAATCTTCTGTAGTGAAAGATGGTCTTTTTCTAGGTCTCAGAATGCCACCCATATCATTTCCCATTAACAAAGCACCTAAGAAGCCAATTCAATTCAATTCCACAAGAGCCAATTGTGTGGCCAAGATCCTCTCTGCTCCACTTTTCACAAAACTCTATGTTACTCCTCTTTCTACATTTAACCTTCTTTCTTCTCATCTTCCCATCCTCCTCCTGAGTCTCCTGTGTTACACTCATGGTATCTAAGGCATCACGTTCAATGAACTGTAAGTCAATGTTGGAGAAACAGCAGTGCAGTGGTTAAAGCAGGTTGCTGGGATGTGATTCCTAGCTCTTCTGTTCAGTTAGTGAATCCTGGGGCAACTCTTTTTTTTCGTCTCTAAAATGAAGGTGCTAATAGTACTTACCTCATGATGTTATGATGATTAAATAAAATAAAAATGTGAGGTCGGGGCGCCTGGGTGGTGCAGTCGGTTAAGCGTCCGACTTCAGCCAGGTCACGATCTCGCGGTCCGTGAGTTCGAGCCCCGTGTCGGGCTCTGGGCTGATGGCTCAGAGCCTGGAGCCTGTTTCCGATTCTGTGTCTCCCTCTCTCTCTGCCCCTCCCACGTTCATGCTCTGTCTCTCTCTGTCCCAAAAATAAATAAACGTTGAAAAAAAAAATTTTTTTTTAAATAAATAAATAAAAATAAATAAATAAAAATGTGAGGTGCTTGCCACACAGTAAGCATTCAACAAATGTCAGCTATTATTCTTATTAGGTCAAATATATTGAGAACATTAAGGAAATAAGAAAATTGAAGTCTAATAAATAAATAAGTTGGCACTATCCATGCATACATGTGTTCACATCACTAGGACACCATGAGCTAGAATTCAAAGGCAAATGTGGATTCGAGCAACTGTATAGCCATGACTGAATTAAGAAATGCCCCAAATTCAAAATAATAGAAGACATGAGCATAAATAAGCAACTTAATTCCATTTTAGGACTGTGACAAATCTAAAACAAAGTGGGAATTACAGGCAACAGCTTAGGGAAAAATGAAACCAAAAAACCGGCACTTTGCCTCCCAGTGGGAGGCTTTAAAAAGATAGGGAAGAATATTTGGTTATGAGACAAAAACATGTGTAACTTTCTCATTTCCTGCTCACGAGATGCTCTGGCTGCCATTATTTAAAATGCTGTGTTGAAGACATATAATAAGAGACTAAGCAGATATGAATGTTCAACAGGACGATTCTTTATGGTTCCTTGGCACCCCATGCCAAACACTAATAAGGTTTACGAGAAGCCAGTGAGCACTGTAAATTGCTCTCCTTCTAATTTGAATCATGCTGCAGACCTCGTTTGTTTCCTGCATGCTGATCTGACAATGAGAGATAAATCTGATAAAGTTCTCTAACTTGGAAAGAGATTTGTTTTCTGTCCAGGGAATCTATCTCTATGAGGAAAAGGTTATTGGGCCTGGAGCCACAGGCAATAATATGTGTACCTGAACCGCCCCTTTGATATCCGGAGTGTTGTCACACAGGATGCTTTGCTTATTCAGCCTTTTTAAAGGGTCCTGAAGGAATGTTTTTGTGCAACCCTCTCAGCCGCAAACTCGCCTGCAGTGAGGTGATTTAGGACTGAAATGTCATTAAGTGAGCCATATTTTACCAGCAAGGGCTGGGTGGCCATTCCTTTAGATCCTCTGTCACCTCAAACTTCATTACTTACTTACATTTTTAATATTTAGTGGATAAATAGTTCCAAAACATATATTCCAGTTCATCCCTTGCCAGAGTATCCTGCAAACAGCTCCGAGAAAAGGAAACTGACTTCACCTTGATTTTCAAGTATTTGAGACTGTTTTGCATTCTGACCATGGTGACAGTCTTGGTTCAATAGTAGTGTGTTACATGACAATTACATGTAGGCAAAGTCAAAACTGACAACTTCCAGGAAGGAAATTTCCCATCTCGTAAAAAGAAAGAGACACCAGAGGCTTCTTACACAGCACTATCTTCTCATCCGTTCCTAAAAGCCTGGAATCGCAAAAACTATATTTCAGAGTAACGATATAGCCAAAGTGGTGAGGTTCTTTAGTAAGTATCAGTGACACACTTGTCTTTTAATGCAAGAAACTCAAAATTTACTGTGAAAATCTACAGAAATGGCTAAGTTAAAACTACAATAAATTTTACGTAGGATGATAATTACAATGCCACAACAGAATCTGAATTTTAACACAAAGTAAACACTACAGCGATTACTAATATATACACCAATATAACTAATAATAATTAAAATAAGTCATAGCTACCATTTATTGAATATTTACTATACGCCAGCACTATACTATCCACTAAGCAGTGGACATGGATGGCTTCTTTGAATCCTCACTTCTACCCTAGGAGATAAGTAAAGTATGACCCCTCGTTCTATATATAAAGAGACTAGAGCTTAGGTGGAGGGGAATATTCCTCCCAAAGTGACAGTGCTTTTAAGATGTAGAGCCCAGGTCTCACTCCGGAGCTCAAGCTAATTCACTTTGCCATAACCACTGCCCCACCCCCACCATCCTCTAATTCTGGCCTGTTTCTCCAGCAGCAAACTTTATCTAAGACTGACTGCTAGGGATGCCATAAAGCTAGTTATTTTCTTAGAAAACCCATCTGGGGGCGCCTGGGTGGCTCAGTCAGTTAAGCGTCTGACTTTGGCTCCGGTCGTGATCTCACGTTTCATGAGTTCAAGCCCCGCATCGGGCTCTGTGCTGACAGCTCAGAGCCTGGAGACTGCTTTGGATTCTGTGTCTGCCCCTCCCCTGCTTGTGCTCTCTCTCTGTCCCTCAAAAAATGAATAAATGCTAAAAAAAAAAAAATTTTAAAAAATAAAAAGAAAGAAAACCCATCTGGAGTTTTAGTGAGGAAAAAAACCACTAGGATACAAAAATAAAGATGTTAACTGGGCAAGGAATGGACACAGGGAAATTCCAACCTCCCAATGATAGCATGTAAGCCATTTGTTGGAAATTCAACAAATACGTATTAAGCACCTACTGTGTGTGTGGCACTGTTCTGGGCACTTCAATTTATGGGGTAACACACCTCTGGATTGTCTGTATTCATTCAATGCTTTTATCAGAAACCCAGGTATCAGGTTATGAACTAGGAATCCAAGACTCCCAATCCAGTGCAAACCTAGCAGGCAAAACTCAGGAGTGCTTTGTTCTTTACTACCATTGTGCTTTCTCTCCTTTCCCCTAAAAATGAAAATTAGCCAGCCATATCCAAAATAGCATATTAAACCTTTGAGGTGTATCCTGTTGGTTTCCTAACTACCCTTTAAAAGAAGCAACATGCCAAGAACCATCTTTAATCCACATAATTGGAATGTGTGAGAGCTCAAAGGAACCTTCAAGATTACCCATCTGAACCTATACGTGAGGAACCTGAGGCCCGTGTCTCACAGGAAACCACTGGCAGATCCATAGCTCTAATCATGTCATCTGGACTTTCTTCTTCCCCCAGTGCATCATGCTGACCTACCTCCTGTGTAATCAACCCATGCCCCTTTGCCTGCAGAAGAAAATGAAAAGTTTTATTGTTCCTAATTTTGGATAAGTTGCAATATTGTGGATTCATATAAATTTGCTCACAAATTATACTCAGTAAACCCCAGTGAGCAATTTAAAGGCATGATACCACCACCACCACCACCCCCTTGCTGGGAGGGCAAGGTGATGATGGAGCGGGAGGGAGGAGAATGGGGAAAGCTCATAAATTATGAGAAGCAAAGGAGTGATTTCATCAAAGTGCCAAGCTCAGTCCATGGAATGTTTCAATTGTATAAAATTTATAGTTTTCTGAGGGGGATGATTTACGGGCCCTAATTTTCCACAATAAAAAGCTCAGTGGGGATTCTGTGAATGAAATATCTTTTTAAAAATAAATAAAAAATGTAATTCGAAATGAGGGTCAATGGTGCCACGTCTGGAGAATAACTCCTTCTCGGATCAGCTCCAAAAATGAGTCATGGGAGACAGACCCCATAAAACATGTGTTATTTTAAAAGGCATAGGAAGTTGTACAATAAATAAGCAATACACAGAAAAGCATATTTGATCCAATTTGGTCAATTGGTAGAATTACATCTTTATCATTAGGTTTCAATGAGAAAAGAATAATTGGAAAGAAATCTAAGGATTCTAATGAAAGCTAAAGTATTTTAAAAATAGCAAAAGAAGAGAAAAGATAGAAAAAGAGAAATCTTACTACAAATAATGAAAGAAATGTGCCTTTCATTCAGGAAAGAACAAAATGAAAATATGCATTACTTCTCATAAAGTTGATCAATATGGAATTAGAGCCTAGATTTCTTGAGATAATTCTCCATCCCTTTCCTCAGTGAAGCCTTTCACAAGGAGAACATTACGCCTTTCCTCGGCCCACAGATATAGACAAACGCCAGTGCAGTGAATGAGGGATGGGCGTACTGAGTCTCAATCTGATTTCAACCCCACCTGCACGCTGGTCCATTCTTCATCACTGTGGCTCCATCTCAGCTTCCTGCTAGCAGCCAAATCACCCACTAAGCTCTATCCCTGCCCTTCCAGGCTGGGGTCCTGACAAACTACCCGGACCTCTCCAACTTCTATCTCTGAGGGACTGAAACCTAATACAGTCAGATTTTGCCACCCACTCTTGGCTAGATGGCCTTGCATCTAAGGTCAAGCAAGAGAAGTCTGAATTGACCACACCACTTTGGACAGTGACTACCCATAGCAAGTTATCTCCCTCAACACACACCTGAGTTGCTACATCCCAGGCTCAATCCCCACCAGCAAGAACTTGCTGTGTAGCCAAGGTCATCTCACTGTTGATGGTGATGATTTAGTAGTTAGGACAAAAAGATCAGAATCAGGTTTCTGAATTCTATTTCAAGTACTATTATTGATTTTCTAAATGAATTTAATAAAGTATCAAATATTTGTGCATTTCCTGCTCCTCTTTTGTGATGGATACACTCTAAGGTGGTCCCCTCGTGATCCTGACTCTTGTTGTTCAAGCCCTTTTATAATTCTATCCCCTTGAAAGTAGGCAGGGTATGTGACTTGTTTTTAACTAATAGACTATAGCAAAGGTGATAAGATGTCACTGTCACGATTATGTTATATTATGTAGGATTCCACGTTACTAATAGACTCATTCTAGAGACCCTTTGTTGTTGACTTTAAGGAAGGAAGCTGCAATTTTGGAAGAAGGTCTATGACACAAAACTATGTAGCATGGAACTAGGGCAGCCTCTAGGAGCTGAGGGAAGCCTCCATTTGATAGCCCACAAGAAGCTGGAGCCCTCACTTTTACACTTGGAAGGAAATGACTTCTGCCAACAACCTGAGTGAGCATGAAAGCAGATCCATCACCACTCAAGCCTCCAGATGAGAACTGAGCCCCAGCTGACACCTCAATTGCAACTTTGCAGATGACCCAGTTAAGACCTGCCCAACTCCTGCCCCACAGAAATGATAAGATAATAAGGGTGTTGTTTTAAGCAGCAATAGTTATGACTTTAATTCAAATAAACACACAAAAAAAATGATCATAATGTGCATATCCATGTATGCTATAGAAGACTTTTTTACTTTTTAAATGTTTATTTTTAAGAGAGACAGAGACAGAGTGCAAGTGGGGAAGAGGCAGACACACACACACACACACACACACACACACACACTCCAAAACAGACTCCAGGCTCTGGGCTGTCAGCACAGAGCCCGACACAGGGCTCAAACTCACAAACCATGAGATCATGACCTGAGCTGAAGTCGGACACTTAACCGACTGAGCCACCCAGGTGTCCCTAGAAGACTTATTTTTAATCTCTAAGATAAATCCATCAACATGAATGATTTTACATTATGTAGAGAAGGATTAACATAAAGTTAAACACTACTGCATGATAAGTGAGAGTTAGCTAGGGCAGTTCATGTTTATCTGCCAAGTAAATGAGGTACATATAAGTGCTCTAGGTGCACTGTGAGAAGAAAGGTCACAGTGTCCCAGGAAGAGTTTAAGATGGAAATAGAGCCAGTCTCACAGTTCCTGCAGGATGGATAGGGCTTGCTTTGGCAGAGATAAGGAAAACACACTGTGATACAAGCACACCTCCACTAGAGAACAGTTCACATGTTCTAATCTTTGTAAATGAAACTGCCATTCTCTGAGGGATCAATAATTTTATGAACTTATAGTTATATGACCTAGGCAAGTTATTTTATCTTTTAAACCTCAGTTCTCTCTATTGTAATACAGGAATAAAAAATGGTATCTTTCCTCAATAAGTTGTTTTAAAAGTCAAATGAGGGGCTCTTGGGTGGCTCAGTTGGTCGAGTGGCTGACTTTGTCTCAGATTATGATCTCACAGCTCTTGGATTCAAGCCCTGCATCAGGCTCTGTGCTGACAGCTTGGAGCCTGGAGCCTACTTTGGATTCTGTGTCTCTGGCTCTCTCTGCCCCTCCCCTATTCATTAATTCATTTTCTCTCTTTTTTCTCTTTCAGAAATAAACACTAAAAACAATTAAAAGTCAAATGAGAAAAAGAAGTAAAACACTTGGCACATGTAAGCACCAGATAAATGTCTGCTCTTATTATCACCAATGCCACTGTTAGTACTTGCTAGAGGAAGAAAGTGTAGTTCCATAGAGAGTGCCCTGTTTGCCAGATCCCTTGGTCAGCTCAGAGGTAAGCTAAGAGTCTTAGCCTCTCTCCCAACACTGGGCCATTCCAAAGAAATGGTGCTTTCCATTCCTGCTTCCTGGCTTTCTTTCTTAGGCACTTTGATGACCATGGAGATTCCCTATTCTAAACCATGAGTGATCTGAGGACAAAGGCCTGTCTATTTCATTCATCTTCTTAACTCTCACCAGGTCAAAAACCAAGCTTGGCAGGTATTAAGTCCTCCTGAAGTAGTTTTGGCTTGTGTTTTTGCTTTTTTTTTTTTTTTTTTTTTTTTTTTTTAACGAGGACCTCAGGAGGCTAGAGGAAAGAGAGAGGGAGTATGTGGAGATATTTCTCAAAATTCTAGCCTCCTGGGGTGCCTAAGTGGCTCAGTCAGTTAAGCACCCAACTCTTGATTTTGTCTTAAGTCGTGATCTCCCAGTAGAGCCCCATGTTGGGCCCCTTGCTGGGTGTGGAGGCTGCTTAAGATTTCCTTTCTCCTTCTATTTCTGCCCTTCCCCCAGTGGTGCACTCCTTCTCTCAAAGGAATTTTCCTGGGCCAATTAATATAGGTGGTTCAACTTTTTTTTTTTTTAACATATCTGTTACCTACCATTTACACATTCTTTTCTTCTTTTCTTTCAGGATCCATCTTGAGAAATGGTCCTTGCTTGAAAGATTCTCCACAGTAACCAACTGTTGTGAACAATAATCACAGCAATAACCTGAGGAGATTCCATCAGGTTGTATTTTTGTAATCTGCCACTGTCTCCGTGGGGAGAGCATACAATATCTCTATCATACTAAAAAGTCAAATTCAGAATACATCTATTGCATATTTATAAATATAAGGCATATGTGAGTTAGCTGATGGAATTTATAGTCTTCCTGCTGTTCTGCACTGACACTGGAACATAAGTCCCCAGGAGTTTACTGGAATAGTCACATGTGGTCAAATATTACACATACATCTGGCATCTTAGTATATTTGAGAAGCAATGTGTCTATACACAGACAATTGGCATCTGGCTTGAATGTTGAAAAGTATGGAGGGAAGCAGAGATGCCAATATGAAATCAAAGGAAAAGAGGAGCATGGAGAATGGCTTTTCTCCCAACCAAAAGAGAAATGGAAACATTTCATCTCCATCAGATGATTGGCTGTCCAAGTCTGAAAATTTCGTGTGCCTTCAGGCTGCTTTTACTTAAAATTAATCCAGAATGTTGTTTCCTTTGAATAAATTTAAAAGACCTGAAAAACAGACTTGATTTGTTTTAAAAATTGAAGTCCCTAGGAGAAAGATATGGTAGAAAAGGCTTGAGTTCCATCTCTATAACTTACTAGCTGTGTGTCCTTGGGCAAACTGTGTAGCCTCTCTGTACATCAGTTTCCTCATCTATAACGTGGCAAAAGGCATACATGCTGCTTGACTGCAAATAGTTGTGATGTAAAATATGATACTGTAACATATATACTCTTAGAAAATATTTGTATCATTAGCTTCATTGAACCATTTTGCAAGTAAATGTAGTACAAATCGTAATTAATTTCAAAATCATTATTAATTGCAGTAAACATTGTTTTTGTCTGCCAAAGAGCATATCTTCTGGGAACTGTCACCTCGGTTCCCCTCACCTTCTCCCCCAGCCCAGACTTCACCGGTAGTGTGGGAGCCACCATGTTAGCATAGTACTGGTTTAGCCTGGTCACAGATTATTGGGACACTGTTCCTGAGGGTTAGCCACATCTTCTCTAAGAATATGTGAAGTACGCCCCCCAATATGGCACCACCCCCATAGAGCAAATTCCATTAGCAAAAAAAAAATTTTTTTTTTGCTCAAGTTTATTCAAATTGGGGTTTTGTCAACTGCCAGAAAGAAAACTTTCTAAAACCAAATGGGAGACAATAATGAGTTAGGGTACAAAAAAATGGGAGAAGAATATTATCAAAAAGAAGGAAAAGTAATGGATAAGAAAGGAGACTGTCTGTGATACCCAATTATAGCTATGGAAATCACAGCATTGTGACTTACTAGTCATGTGGCATTGAGCAAATCACAATCTTAACCCTAATATCCATAAAATGGAATAGGTTTGAAATGCTCATACTACTTGGTACAAATGTGATCCTCTTATTTCACCAAAAATTAATTACAATTAACTCAAGAATCTTATACTGGCTTGGTCTTCCACTTTTCTTTCCCCTGTATCATCTGAGAACACCCAAGAGACTTAAATAAACCAAAGAGGATGGTCACCTAACTTGAATCCAACAAATGTAAAAAGTGCCCTAGGTTGGCTTGGCCCCTGAAAAGCGGGGACAACTGCCAGCAGCACTATTCCCTTAGCACTCCACTCCACCCAGACTGCCCAGACTTGCCAGGCACATATTCAGGCAGCCTTTTCCAATCCCTAGTGCCCCACAGGCTCCATGCCCAGACTGGCACAGATGCCCAGCCCTTCCAGGCCCCACAACCACATCTCTCTTTCCAATCCCAAAGATCAGAAGTCTGATTGCTTTCCTTGTTCAATCTCTGGGATTAAAAAAAAAAAAAGTGCTATTCCACTTTTTCCTTCATTTTGGAGCTGCTGATACACTACCTTCCCTCACCCTACCTCTTTCCCAGAGTAGCTACCTGGTCTGTCTTCCCTCTTCCCTCCTTGAATGTCTCTACTCTAAGCCTTATGCCTAATTATCCTCCCTCCCCTCTTCCTGGAGAGCAGGAATTGGAAACTGCCCTCATAGCTCAGATCTTGAGACCTGTTTCCCTTTTAGAAAGCTCCTTGAAAATTGGAAGAATATTTTTATTTTTTATGTGTCAAACCACACCTACCACCATCACCATCTAACACCTAGTAAAGTGTCAGGCACATACTTAGTGTTTCAAAGTGTTGAATTTGAACCCGCAAAATCTTTACCAGAGAAGAAAGCCCATTTGGATCTGACGTTTCTCTAGCTACCTCCTAGGTCCTGCCACAGTGGGGTCACTCTTCATGGGCAGGGGTCAGGCCTCTTGTTGACCTTGAAGGGGTAAATTATGCTACATCTCCTTGCATTTTTGTTTCTGGCATCATGTGACAACAAAGAAGCATGAAACAGAAGGTGATTCACATGAAGAGCAATGTCTATTCATATCAGGATTTTCAAGTAGAAATAAAAAGGACAACTTCTACCTCCTTTTTGACAACATATTTTGCATTCAGGCTTGATGTTCCATGTACCTATTTCATCCGCTACTCTTACCCAAGAAACTTCACTATCTTATCTTTGGCCTTTGTGTCTTCACTGTGAGCAAAGACTTAAGATAAAATATTGCATCACATAGATATTATAGGATCCTTTGGACCTGATATAATTATTCCACATTATTTTATACCTGTAGATCACTATGCTTATGCTTCAGAAGTGAAAAATTCTGGAAAACTTAATGTACACATAAATATAAATAATGCTTCATTTTTCCTCTAAAACCTCTTCAAAATTAAAAGAATCTTCAAAATTAAAGAATCACTGTATACTGAAGATTTCACAAAGCGTCTTCTAGTACAGGGCACTTTCTCAATTGTTTTACTTTGGACAACAAAGAAATATTGACTGAAATTGTATCAGATGATGTATTCACCTGAAAGAACTGATTTAAAAAAAAATGAGATAGGAAACAAAGGAAGTTAATACAGATTTAGAATTATAAGCAGGCCTTTTGAAAATAAGTTTAGTGTAAGTGGTTATAATACAAAAATTACTAATAAAATAAAGTTCCAGTGTCAGCATCATATACAAAATCAAACAATGTTATAACTCAAGTAGTTAGGCAGAGGTAAAGATGCTATTGTTTAAGAAAATTTGATAGGTGATTACAAAGCTCTTCTAGTGATAAAAAGCCACTAAGGTTGAAGATCTATGTGACGCCTTTAAGTGCAATTGTTTCATGAAATGTAGGGGTGGAAAAAAAGTACTTCTAAATCAATATACCATTTTATATATTACTTTCTATAAATATATTGATTCTAAAATCAATATATTATTTTATTTCAAATATGTATAGACAACCAATGAATCACATTATGTTATAGGTACAAATTATCTATTTTATCTATCCCTAAAAGGGTTTATATATCCAAATGGGCCACAAAACTGTTTTTATTATCTTCTCATTGGAGAAATGGAAAATGGCCTCATGGGGGGGTTGCTTCACATTCAGACAAACACAATATATCAAAATGAAGAAAGATTTGATAATATCTACTGTAGTTTTACTGAGGCCTTATCTCTGCTCCTGTCCTTTTTACACTCAGTGTTGCAAAGATGTGGAGAGGATTTCACGATCCTCATTTTCTTTTCTCTTCTCAAAATATGTCCTCCCCCCAAATCTCTTATTATACCCATATTATGTCTCAGATGCCAAAGAAGAATCTGATTTTTCTAACATTCCCAAATATATCTTCTAAGTTTGACTTATCATTATTATTTAATCTAAGTTTCCTCAACTGCAAAATATGAAAAATAAATGGAGACATCCTCATAGGGTTGGCATAGGATTAAATGAGATGCTTCATATAAAACCTGCCCAGTTGACTTCAATAAATTCTAACCACTATTCTTGTCAGGAAAGTACAGGGATCCAACCTGCCATCCATGAAATTAATCAGAATTATCTGGAAGATCTCAGCATTAAGTCAGTACACAGAAAAGTCTATTATCTGTCTCAATTAGCTCTTATATCAATACATAAGCATGTAGACAAATTTTGAGTAATGCATAAAGTTTATTTTCATCTTAACAGGGGACATGCAGAGCAGGACATCGAGACAGAGTTTTGCTGAACAGGTGATGTGATCGGATATAGAAAATGTGCAAGTATAAGCTGAGAAATATAGTGTTAACACTGCACTAAAGAGTATGGCTTTATAGAAATCTGGGGAGCTTTTCCCTCCTGAATTTAAAACACAACACATTTGAAGCAGTATACACAAAACCAATATATTCCTGGAGGGCAAGCAAGTGGTAGACGATAAATATCAACAAGTTAAGGATGCCACCAAGTTTCTAGCAACGAGAGGTAACTCCCAAATGAGGGAAGTTGGAAAGCAACTCCTCAGTAGATTTAATCCTATGTGAACAGCTGCCTAACTTATTTATATACCAACTGTGTCTGGCACATAGCTGGTACATAATACATGTTTGAGCAGTTAATGAATGTTGGATGTCTACATTTTCTAAGTCAACTGGTAGTTTAAATCCCTGATTTCTTATCCATTCTTTAAAAAAAAATCTACTTTTTGAAACATCTTAAACTACTGACACATCAAAGAGCAAAATGCTCTAGGTTTCTGTTTATGTAGGCTCGTGAGACAAATAGGGAAACTGATCCTCAAGTGATGGCTAGAGTGAAGGACTGACAGATAGATATTCATATTCTTTAGCAGGCTTCTATTAACCACACCATTTTCCAACCTGTCATGCCCTAACCCTTCTCTTCCAACCTTGTATTGAAGATTTCTAGTAAGAACAAAGAAAGGAAGTCACTGTGCGCATGTCCAGGAGAAAAGACATAGAATTGCTACTGGGGAGAGAAATAGGTTGGGGCAGGATGTAAAAGGTTGTACAGTACCTGTGGCCTATATAGAGTGATACAAGGCACATTTTTAAGAAGCTCAGACCTTTATAGAACCCAAGGTAACCACCACTCATTTCTTTGCATCATGATCATGCATCTGAAGCATATACTTAATTTAAAGGTATATATATCTAAGAGAAATATACATGATCCACATTGAATAATTCAGAATTTAAGTAGCACCTGAGACAAGGAGACAAATTGCAATGAGGGTAGGGAAGTTTGGCATGGGTGGGATTAGCAGGAGGCTTTGTAGGGAGAGCTTGCCACAAGTATTCCTTATAAAGGAATACTTGTCCAAGGGCTGTGCTGCACCTGACTGAGGAAATAAAGCAGCAGCAAAGACATGGAGGGGAACAGAGATGGAGAGAAATTGGAAACCAAATAATTCAAAAAACAATTGCCTTAAATTATAGGTTAGAGGACAGGGAAGGCAGTGGGAAGAAAAGAGAGATTTATCTGGCTCCTCAATGAGAGGAAAGAAGGGCATCTCCTCTGGGTGGCCAGCTGAGTCTAGAGGCATGACCCATCGAGAAAAGCAATGAGGAAACTCCAGACAGACCACATGCCCTTCCATTTAGTGTTCTGGAAGAAATTTTGAATAATTCCTCAGGTCATTAAAATCCAGGGAAAATTTCAGGGAAATTATCCTACCCAGCACTTTGTAAAACCACTTACCATAAGAATAAACACAGAGTTTGGAGATGTTTCTTTAAGAGGGTAAGAGGCATTTTTAAGTGCTTTTCTCCACTTCCTCTTCTTACCGCCCACACCCCCCAGCCTTTGCCCCAAGAACACACACATACTAAAATGCAAAGGAAAGGAAGAGTCAGAAATAAGGAGCTTAAACAAATTTTAGTCTTCATAAACCAACTAAATCTCTAGAGGGAAAAGAAATGAAGATGAAATGAAGAAATCATTGTCCAAGTTCAGATTTTTATTTAATCTCAATTGATTAAAAAGTTTGAGAATACCCAGGATATTGGAAGGAAGGGAAGAAGGGAAGAAAGAATGAAGGAAAGAAGGAAGGAAGGAAGGAAGGAAGGAAGGAAGGAAGGAAGGAAGGAAGGAAGGAAAGCAGGATGGAAGGAAGGAAGGAAGGAAGGAAGGAAGGAAGGAAGGAAGGATAGAAGGAAGGAACAAATGAATGAAGATTCCTGAATCATGCTTCAGAAACCATTAAAAATCAAGTTTCACACTCAATATGCATGCAATAAAATAAAGATTATGTCCTATTTTTCAGACAAACACCATAATAAACTATTGCCCTAAGGTAACAAAAGCTAAAATGATATAACTTGCCTCTTTTATTCATCAGCTTGACACATTGAAAACATATTCTCTGGGGGTTTGCTTTCCCTGGAGTATTACTTAAAATAATTAGCTTTTATACTATATGGCCTTCGTGATATACAATGTATGTCCTGTGATGTAAGCATTATTTACTGCTGCTTTTTAGTAGGGATACCAATAGTGTTAACAAAGACAGAGGCTGAGGCAGGGAGTTTACCTTCCCAAGAAGGAAAGTCATTTTCCAACCCAGGTATTCTATTAGAACCCGAAGTTAATAACTTTTCCTCTACCAATGCCATCAGAACATTCCCTTATTTCATAGTCATCACCATCAAATCACACATTTTGGGGAAAACATAAACACATTCATTTCTATATCTAGTCATCTTTAGTTTTGATACATTACCATCAAAGTTTTATATTGAGAGGGGAAAACAGTCTACAAGTTGGAAAAGTCTGATGAAACTAGTAACATTCTCTGTAATTACAAATGATTCCAGCCATTGACTGTGGTTGTAAACCCCAAACTTATATCTGCAACAGTGACTCACTGCTTTGAATCCTGTTCTCCAAATTTTAGCCTTTCATAGTTCTGATATAACAAGCCTCTTCTTAAGGAAATTCTCCAAGAAAGTTGGATTAACTTAAATCAATTTTATATTAATGGCTAATGCAAAATAACAGGAGACAGATTCCAGATACAACACAAGAATTATTTATAGGATAAATATGATTGTGAAGTTATTGAGCAGTAAAAAGGTACTAAGCTCTTACCATATGCATAAGACCATTCTATGCGTGATGGGGTAATACAAAGACGAAGAAAACCCTTTCCAATTTACAGAGGTTTAAAGACAAAGCCACAAACAGAAACAATGCCCTAATGCTTATTATCACCATGCTACCTAAAGTATTTGGTTCTCATGAGAAAGAAATTAAAATCTAGTTTATCTAGGCTTTTTAAATCAGGGAGAGCAGGATCCAATGGTATAAGCAACTGGCTGGGACTGAGAGGATCAGAGTCCAACCTCAATCTGCTGCCAGCTGAGAGGTGGAGAGAAGCTGATTACAGATGTAGGTAACATCATAAAGGGATCCACAGGATGATATTCCATTGTGTAGATCCAGAAAATACAGTTTTCTGGAATTACACAGAATAGTTCAGGCCCCAGAGAAGACTGAAACGAATAAGACTTAAGATAGACTGAATGGCAAACTATAATACCATTTACCAATTTGCACTTGTGAATCAGGTTAGTTACCAATGAACCTAGAATTCTATAGGTCTACTGGCCTCTAAGAAAGATGACACCAAAAATCAAAATACTCTACTCTCCCATCAAGAGTTAACTTCTAAGAGAACCAGAATTCTTTTACTGGTTAGACAGAGCAGACCTCTCTCTCTCTCTGCTGGCTCATCATTTTGTGCAGAAAAACCTTGGCCTGATAATCAAAGTAACTCAATGTCTTCTGTCAGCTTGACTCCAGTTTTATCTCTTTTTTCTCATGTTTGCCCATTACCCAACCACCCCCCCCAAAAAAAAACAATCTCCAGTCACACAAAATCTGTGATTCTTTCCTCAACAAGCCATGCTTTCTCATGACTTCATGCCTTAATAAATGGCTGATTCCAGTTAGATAGTTCTCCCCTTATCTCCTCATACTGTAAGAGTTGGATTAAGTATTTTCTCCCATGTGAAAAATGTTCTGATTCCTTCCTCTTGCCCACTTAAACCTGCGCCCAGAAGTCTTAGTTGTTCCCATTACAATATGTTCATATCTCTGTTATAGCAGGTATCCCACTCAAATTATTTTTGATGTTCAGTTTCTCTCCCCTTCCTCAACCTCTAGTAGACCATGGACCCCATAAGGACAAGAATAGAGACCACAATTCTCAACTCTGAATGTACAGACCTAGCACTTGCTATCTTTAACAAATGTTTGCTGACGGAATAAAGTGAGTCTACATTGAAAGCCAAGTTGGTATCAGAAGGTTACAAGGCAAACAAAGGTAAAAATGCAAGGGAATCAAATATTCCTAATGAACAAAGTCATCCAGCAATTCTAGTATTATGCAGTCAATTCCACTCTAGGACAATATTTCCCACAAGGACTAGGGTGGCCAGAGCTTCCTCTCCCTTAGACTATGTTTGCAACCTTGACAAGTTCCTGCAAATAATTCAACTCTTCATCAATATTCAGTAGACAATATAATGAAGAGATTAGTTTCCAGGTCTATACTCCTCAGCAAAGACTTGATGCTTAAATGGTCACATAGGAGGGCCAGTCTATTCCAACACATGTCGATTATTAATAGTATCCATTTCCAAATATTACTAGTATGTGACATTCTAAGCACATTGTCCCTAAATTCTAGAGGTGAATGCTAGCTTAGAGGCAGCCCTAACACCTGGGAAAAGTGTGATCTTGAAGAAATGGCTTAACCTCTTTGTGTTTGATGAGTTTACACAGAGTGGAAAAAATGTTTTACAATCATCTTATTTTAAACATGAGAAAAATGGGGCCATAAAAGTAGTTACTAGTATCTATATCTGATTCTTAATCCAGGCTTCTTCACTATATCAAAAAGCAGAAATCACTGAGGATAAAATAAGGCAGAATGTATTGGCAGAGTAAATACACGTGAGAGTTCTTTGAAAAGCTTCTATATAATATACTTGTTATTAAGTAGAAAATAGACCACAGTTAATGTGACCTGCAGTGTTCACCCCAAGAATGTTCTTGAACATTCAACTCACACCTACTAATTAAAAACTACAAAAAGGGACCATTGTCTCATTTCCTTCTACATTCAAACCCAGGCCAGGCCTAGATGAGATCTTTGGCATTCTCCATGCCCACCAACCAGGGAATAACCTTTCGTCTGACATGCCTATTATTTCCCCAAATTTGGGCAGAAAGGCTTTGATTTTCTTTGGTTTTCCAGAGGTTTTCTTTTTCACAGTGGCCAAATTACAAGTATCAAATCTAGGTGACCAAAACAGTAGCTTTAAAGCTCCTTGACTATGTGCCAACACCAACATGTAAGTTTGCCATATATAAAACAGTCCCAGATAACAATGCAATAATTTCAAACAAGAAACTTTCCCCTATAAAGGAACATCCCTTAGGGCGCCTGGGTGACTCAGTCGGTTTAGCGTCCAACTCTTGATTTCGGCTCAGGTCATGATCTCATGAGTTTCACACTAACAGCTCAGAGCCTGCTTGGGATTCTCTCTCCTTCTTCCTCTCTCGGCCCTTCTCCTGCTCTCTCTCTTTCTCAAAATAAACTATAAAAAAAATTAATAAAAAAAATAAAGGAACATGCCTCTCCATCCTACCGGACTTATGTTCTTCTTTGACAAAATTTCTATGTCCACACAGGATTTAAGGACACCAGCATGTTCAAAATGACACTTGAGACTTTATTACTCTGAGAAGCACAAATAAAATTAAATGACAATGAATATAAGAATACTTACCCTAGGCATATTTCACCAAAAAAAAAATAGTTTTACAATGTTTACAAGGGCCAAGTTCAATAACACAGCACTACTATTTTGTTTGCTGATGTCCCAGGTATAACAATCACTTTTTCCATTCCACTACTTGGCTTAGATAACCATGAATCAAGAGCTAACTACTCAAGAGCATAACACCAAAGTCAGCTCAAGAATTGAGTTTCAGAAGCATTGAGTCCTCCTGCTGTTCACATGATACTTTGGAAAAACTCTAAAGCTGAGTGAAGCAACCTGGATAGTCTACTGATTCAGAAAATTGTCAGTTATTCAGTGCTAGTGTTTAGAAATGTAATTTATTTTTATATATTGACTTTATGTCCTACAAACCTGCTAAGTTAACTTATCAGTTTTAGGAGATATATATGTCATATAGGCTTCAAGCTATTAAAGTGCCTGATTGAGTGAATTCTCCCATTAACATGCATTAATTCTATAATTTAAGTCTCTAAGAGAGTTAATCTTATTTTGTTTCTAAGTTCTTTTTTTTTTTAAGTTTATTTATTTTGAGAGAGAGCATGTGCATGAATGGGGTAGGGGCATAGAGAGACAGGGAGAGAGAGAATCCCAAGCAGGCTTCATGCTGTCAGTGCACAGCCCAACGCAGAGCTCCATCCCACAAATCATGAGATCATGACCTGAGCCGAAATCAGGAGTTGGACACTCAGCTGATGAGCCACCCAGGAGACCCTGTTTCTAAGTTCTCAAGTAAGTTCCAGCACCCAACTGATCAGCCAGTACTAGGGCAAAAATATGTTCTATTACCCATATTAGGGTACGAAATGAAACAATCATGGCCAGTGTACTGAAGCAGCAGCACCCCTAGTTTGTTTGGAACCCTAATACAGAAAGAAGCAATTATAAGTCCCTTCTAAAGGTCTGCAGACTTCACATCCTACATATTTATGTTGGAATTAGCTATCGTTATACTCAATTTATCTTAACACTCCAAATACATAGCATGCAGAGAGTATGCAGTGAGGTATGAAATCTTCTGGTGTAGAAATCAAGAAAAGTCAAGTGTATTCTTCTGCCTTTCATGTGTCTCAAGTTCAAACTAAGCAATGTGATGGAGTCAACATGTTAGGAGAAATTACTAATTTGCTGTGTTTTTATTTTACCACATACCTCAGATTTACAATTGAAGAAATGTGAAGATAACTTATTAAACTCTCAAAATTATACTTGGACTTATAAGGAAATAATTTAATACCTTCCTAGGAAAATACCTCCCTCTTTCTGCCTCTATTAAATAAGCAATGTGGAAAATATTTCTTAAGAAACAATTCACAGGGCAGGGTTAAAATATAAAATTCCTTTTCACATCAACTCTAACATGTAAGAGATTTGAGTGAAGGGTCCAGAGTACATTGACATAAACTTAGAAATTCTGCATGGTTTCTAGAACTGTGTCATTTGGCTCCAACAAGATTGGCAGAGCTCATATACTTTCTGAGTCACCATTTAAGAGTGTGTCATTTTTACTTATTTGTGAGAATTCCTGTATACAGTTGATCAGCTAGCAAATAAATCTTTGGAAGTAAGACCGCTGGATTGGTCAATGATTTAGAAATTTCTAGAAATCACCAAGACAAATGCAAGAGTTCACAGTTGCCATGACTCCAAATATCATAACCAAAATAAAGACATAAACAGACATATGGACCAACCACTGAGAAGAGTAAAAAGCTCCAGAGTGTTTTCACCGTGCTCTCTGGATCCCCCTTCTAACACATTTAGAAAACCAGGTGTGGTACTTGAGTTAAAATTCAAACTAAAAGGGGAGGAGCCAAGATGGCAGAACAGCATGGAAGCTTTTTGTGTGTCTTGCACCCATGAAATACACCCAGACCAACACTAAACCATCCTACACACCTAGAAAGAAAACTGATTGGAGGATTAACACAACAATCTGCACAACCTGAACCACAGAATTCAGCAGGTACATGGCACGGAGAGGTGAACTTGGGAAGCAAGAAGCTGCGAAAGGTAGGGAACAGCTTTTGAGGGAGGAGAGAGGAGACTGGGGAGGTGGGGAGAATACAGGAAAATCACCCCTCCCCAAAAGCAGCTGGAGAGAAAGTGGAAAATTGGAAACATCCGCGGGACTAAACTAAAAAGGGAGAAAGGAGAAAGGAGAGGGTTTAACTTCCATTAAGACTGTAAACAAGGGGAGCACAAAGGCTGCAACCCCGCAGCTCCATACCTGGCGGCGCTCTGGTGGGAAGGGCGAATCCCCAGGAACAGAGTGGAGTCCAGGAGGTTCTCGGGCCACACAGGGAAAAGCAGTTCCACTGCTGGAAGGGCATTTGGTAGAGACTGTTGAAGCCACCTGGTCCCAGCAGACCCCGGAAGGCAGCCACATTCGCTGGTGATGGAGCAATGTCGTTAAGGGTGAAACCTGGTGCCAGATGTGTGTTGTGATTTTCCATAATCCCTGAGATGCTGCTGCTACACTGTCTCGCAAACATTTTCTGGGACGGACTGGCACCTGGCCGTAGTCTCAGGGCACTGGCAACAACAGAGTCCAGCGGGCGTACCTGGGTGCAGCCAATATTTGGCCACTGCGCAGGCAGACCTGTGCAGAGGGGCGGAGCGGGTCAAAGCCGCAGTCCTTCGGAAGTAAGGGGCCGGGGAAAACAGCCGCATCTCAGACAAAACCTGGGAGAGAGGTCTGCCTCGGGCCTGGTCACAGAGAGTGAAGAAGTGGGGAGTGGATGAGAGCTGAAGTCGGAGGATGGGCACACGATTGCTGATCCGATAGAACAGATTGAGTGGCTGGGTGGAGCCATTTTTACCGCACCTGTGCATGCGCATACGCACCTACGATCCCCGCTACAATCCACCTCAGTAGGCTAGCAGCGCCATCTAGTGGAGAGAGAGCTGTTACACTGAGGCCCGCCCAACTGGGCCAACTTCGCTCTTCAGGAACACATGTCTTACCGCAGGCTTGGTTTACGGACTATAGAGAGCTACACAGACTGACTTCTAGGGGAAAACTAAATAATTTCAGTCCTACTTCAATCTGTTGGCAGGTTCATCTGTTCAATTTTTTCTTTTTCCTTTTGCTCTTTTACAATTCTTTTCTTTTTCTTGATACAGAAAGATAAAAAATTCATTTTCATTTTCAATTTTTATTAAAAATATCTTTCTTTAATTTTATTACTATATTTTTTACTTTTCTGTAAATTTTTTCAAATTCTACTTTATTGACATCCTTTTATTTTAGTCTACTTTAGTGTACTCACCTTTTCAAATTTTCAAAAAATTTCTTTTTTTCTTTTTTTTCTCTTTTTCATTTATTTTCTTTTTCTTGAATGCAGAAAGAGAAAAACATCATTTTTACTTTCAATTTCTATTAAAAATATTTTTATTTAATTTTTATTACTATTTTTTTGCTGCTATGTAAATTTTTTCAAATTCTATTCTACTTCCATCATTTTATTTTAGTCTACCACAGTGTATTCACTTTTTCAAATTTTCAAATGATTTTTTTCTTTTTTTCTTTTCTTTTTATATCTTTTTTCCTCTTTTTCATTTTTTCTTTTTTCTTAAATACAGAAAATGAAAAAATGAAAAAAATCATTTATTTTTAATTTCTATTAAAAATATTTTTCTTTAATTTTTTCTACTATATTCTTTACTTTCGTGTCTATTTTTTCAAATTCTATTTTACCCCCATCATCTCATTTTAGTCTACTTCAGTGTATTCATTTTTTCAAATTCTCAAACGATTTTTTTTTCTATCCCCCCTTTTTTTCTCTAGTCTGTCAAACTACTTTCAACACCCAGACCAAAACACACCTATAATCTAGCATCATTTATTTGATGTGTGTGTGTGTGTTTAATTTTCAATTTTAATATTTTTTTAATTTCAATTTCTTTTAATTTCGATTTTTCTACCTCATTAATTCCTTTTCTCCCTTCAAAATGACAAAACGAAGGAATTCACGCCAAAAGAAAGAGCATAAAGAAATGACAGCCAGGGATTTAACCAACACAGATACAAGCAAGATGTCTGAACCAGACTTTAGAATCACGATAATAAGAATACTAGCTGGAGTCGAAAACAGATTAGAATCCCTTTCTGCAGAGATTAAAGAAGTAAAAAATAGCCAGAATGAAATTAAAAATGCTACAACTGAGTTGCAATCACATATGGATGCAGTGGTGGCAAGGATGGACGAGGCAGAACAGAGAATAAGCGATATGAAACACAAACTTACAGAGAATAACGAAGCAGAAAAAAAGAGGGAGATTAAGGCAAAAGAGCATGATTTCAGAATTAGAGAAATCAGTGACTCATTAAAAAGGAACAACATCAGAATCATAGGGGTCCCAGAAGAGGAAGAGAGAGAAATAGGGGTAGAAGGGTTATGTGAGCAAATCATAGCAGAAAACTTCCCTACCTGGGGAAAGACACACACATCAAAATCCAGGAAGCACAGAGGACGCCCCATTAGATTTAACAAAAACCGACCATCAACAAGGCATATCATAGTCAACTTCACAAAATACTCAGGCAAGGAGAGAATCATGAAAGCAGCAAGGGAAAAAAAGTCCCTAACACACAAGGGAAGACAGATCAGGTTTGCAGTAGACCTATCAACAGAAACTTGGGAGGTCAGAAGGGAGTGGTGGGATATATTCAGTGTGCTGAATCAGAAAAATATGCAGCCAAGAATTTTTTTTTTTCAACGTTTATTTATTTTTGGGACAGAGAGAGACAGAGCATGAACGGGGGAGGGGCAGAGAGAGAGGGAGACACAGAATCAGAAACAGGCTCCAGGCTCCGAGCCATCAGCCCAGAGCCCGACGCGGTGCTCGAACTCACGGACCGCGAGATCGTGACCTGGCTGAAGTCGGACGCTTAACCGACTGCGCCACCCAGGCGCCCCAAGAATTCTTTATCCAGCAAGGCTATCATTCAAAATAGAAGGAGAGATAAAAAGTTTCCCAGACAAACAAAAATTAAAGGAATTTGTGACCATTAAACCAGCCCTGCAAGAAATATTAAGGGGGACTTTCTGAGGGGAGAAAAGATAAATAAATAAATATAGATAGATAGATAGATAGATAGATAGATAGATGTAAATAAATAAATACCAAAAGCAACAAAAGATTAGAAAGGACCAGAGAATATCACCAGAAACTCCAACTCTACAAGCATCAAAATGTCAATAAATTCATATCTTTCAGTACTCACTCTAAATGTCAGTGGACTCAATGCTCCAATCAAAAGACATAGGGTAACAGAATGGATAAGAAAACAAGATCCATCTATACGCTGTTTACAAGAGACCCACTTTAGACCTAAAGACAACTTCAGATTGAAAGTAAGGGGATGGAGAACCATCTATCATGCCAATGGTCAACAAAAGAAAGCCAGAGTAGCCATACTTATATCAGACAATCTAGACTTTAAAATAAAGACGGTATCAAGGGATGCAGAAAGGCATTATATCATAATCAAGGGGTCTATAGACCAAGAAGACCTAACAATTGTAAACATTTATGCACCAAATGTGAGAACACCCAAATATATAAATTAATTAATCACAAAGATAAACTCATCGATAGTAATGCCTTAATAGTAGGAGACTTCAGCACCCCACTCACAGCAATGGACAGATCATCTAATCAAAAAATCAACACGGAAACAATGGCTTTGAATGACACACTGGCCCAGATGGACTTAGCAGATATATTCGGAACATTTCATCCTAAAGCAGCAGAATATACATTCTTCTCCAGTACACATGGAATGTTCTCCAGAATAGACCATATACTGGGACACAAGTCAGCCCTAAGTAAGTACAAAAAGATCAAGATCATACCATGCATATTTTCAGACCACAACACTATGAAACTTGAAATCAACCACAAGAAAAAATTTGGAAAAGTAACAAATACTTGGAGACAGAATAACGTCCTACTAAGGAATTAATGGGCCAACCAAGCAGTTAAAGAGGAAATTAAAATGTATATAGAAGTCAATGAAAATGATAACACCACAACCCAAAACCTCTGGGATGCAGCAAAGGCAGTCATAAGAGGAAAGTATATAGCAATCCAGGCCTTCCTAAAGAAGGAGGAAAGATCTCAGATACATAACCTAAACTGACACCTTAAGGAGCTGGAAAAAGAGCAAATAAAACCCAAAACCAGCATAAGACAGGAAATAATAAAGATTAGAGCAGAAATTAATGCTATCGAAACCAAAAAAAAAAAAAAAAAACAGTAGAACAGACCAATGAAACCAGAAGCTGGTTCTTTGAAAGAATTAACAAAATTGATAAACCACTAGCCAGTTTGATCAAGAAGAAAAAGAAAAGGACCCAAATAAATAAAATCAAGAATGAAAGAGGAGAGATCACAACCAACACAGCAGAAATAAAAACAATAATAAGAGAATATTATGAGCAATTATATGCCAATAAAATGGGCAATCTGGAAGAAATGGAAAAATTCCTAGAAACGTATACACTACCAAAACTGAAACAGGAAGATATAGAAAATTTGAACAGACCTATAACCAGTAAGGAAATCGAATTAGTAATCAAAAATCTGCCAAAAAACAAGAGTCCAGGGCCAGATGGCTTTCCAGGGGAATCCTAACAAACATTTAAGGAAGAGTTAACACCTATTCTCTTCAAGGTGTTCCAAAAAATAAAAACGGAAGGAAAACTTCCAAACTCTTTCTATGAAGCCAGCATTACCTTGATTCCAAAACCAGACATAGACCCCACTAAAAAGGAGAACTATAGACCAATTTCTCTGATGAACATGGATGCAAAAATCTTCAACAACATATTAACCAACCGGATCCAACAATACATTTAAAAAATTATTCACCACGACCAAGTGGGATTTATACCTGGGATGCAGGGCTGGTTCAATATCCACAAAATAATTAAGATGATTCATCACATCAATAAAAGAAAGGACAAGAACCATATGATCCTCTCAATATGCAGAGAAAGCATTTGACAAAATACAGCATCCTTTCTTGATAAAAACCCTCAAGAAAGTAGGGATAGAAGGAGCATACCTCAAGAGCATAAAAGCCATATATGAACAACCCAATGCTAGTATCATCCTCAATGGGGAAAAACCAAGAGCTTTCCCCCTAAGGTCAGGAACAAGACAGGGATGTCCACTCTCGCCACGGTTATTCAACATAGTATTGGAAGTCTTAGCCTCTGCAATCAGACAACACAAAGAAATAAAAGGCATCCAAATCAGCCAGGAGGAGGTCAAACTTTCACTCATCGCAGATGACAGGATACTCTATATGGAAAACCCAAAAGATTCCACCAAAAAACTACTAGAATTGATTCATGAATTCAGCAAAGTTGCAGGGTATAAAATGAATGCACAGAAGTCGGTTGCATTCCTATACACCAACAATGAAGCGACAGAAAGAGAAATCAAGGAATCTATCCCATTTACAGTTGCACATAAAATACCTAGGAATAAATCTAATCAAAAAGGTAAAAAATCTATACACTGAAAACTATAGAAAGCTTATGAAAGAAATTGAAGAAGACACCAAAAAAATGGAAGAAGATTGAATGCTCCTGGATAGGAAGAACAAATACTGTTAAAATGTCAATACTACCCAAAGCAATCTACATATTCAATGCAATCCCTATCACAATAACACCAGCATTCTTCACAGAGCTAGAACAAATAATCCTAAAATTTGTATGGAACCAGAAAAGACCCCAAATAGCCAAAGCAATCTTGAAAAAGGAAACCAAAGCAGGAGGCATCATAATCCCAGACTTCAAGCTATACTGCAAAGCTGTAATCATCAAGACAGTATGGTACTGGCACAAGAACAGACACATAAATCAACAGAACAGAATAGAGAACCCAGAAATGGACCCACAAATGTATGGCCAACTAATCCTTGACAAAGCAGAGAAGAATATCCAATGGAATAAAGACCATCTCTTCAGCAAGTGGTGCTGGGAAAACTGGACAGCGACATGCAGAAGAATGAACCTGGATCACTTTCTTACACCATACACAAAAATAAACTCAAAATGGATGAAAGACCTCAATGTAAGACAGGAAGCCATCAAAATCCTCAAGGAAGAAACAGGCAAAAATCTCTTTGATCGTACCCGCAGCATCTTCTTACTCAACACATCTCTGGAGGCAAGGGAAACAAAAGCAAAAATGAACTGCTGGGACCTCATCAAAATAAAAAGCTTCTGCACAGCAAAGGAAACAATCAGCAAAACTAAAAGGCAACCAACAGAATGGGAGAAGATTGCAAACGACATATCAGATAAAGGGTTAGTATCCAAAATCTATAAAGAACTTATCAAACTCAACACCAAAAAAACCCCAAATAATCCAGTGAAGAAATGGGCAAAAGACATGAATAGACACTTCTTCAAGGAAGACATCCAGATGGCCAAATGACACATGAAAGAATGCTCAACATCACTCATCATCAGGAAAATACAAATCAAAACCAACATGAGATACCACCTTACACTTGTCAGAATGGCTAACAGTAACAACTCAGGCAACAACAGATGTTGACGAGGATGCGGAGAAAGAGGATCTCTTTTGCATTGTTGGTGGCAATGCAAGCTGGTACAGCCACTCTGGAAAACAGGATGGAGGTTCCTCAAAAAACTAAAAATAGAACTACCCTACGACCTAGCAATTGCACTACTAGGCATTTATCCGCGGGATACAGGTGTGCTGTTTCAAAGGGACACATGCACCCCCATGTTTATAGCAGCACTATCAACAATAGCCAAAGTATGGAAAGAGCCCAAATGTCCATCCCTGGATGAATGGATAAAGAAGAAGTGGTATGTATACACACACACACACACACACACACACACACACACACACACAATGGAGTATTACTTGGCAATCAAAAAGAATGAAATCTTGCCATTTGCAACTACATGGATGGAACTGGAGGGTATTATGCTAAGTGAAATTAGTCAGTCAGACAAAGACAAATATCATATGACTTCACTCATATGAGGACTTTAAGAGACAAAACAGATGAACATAAGGAAAGGGAAACAAAAATAATATAAAAACAGGGAGGGAGACAATACAGAAGAGACTCATAAATATGGAGAACAAACTGAGGGTTACTGGAAGGGTTGTGGGGGGGGATGGGCTAAATGGGTAAGGGGCATTAAGGAATCTACTCCTCAAATCATTGTTTCACTAAATTAAAAAAAAAGTAATTTAACCACTACCATCAAAAAAAAATTCAAACTAAAACTAAATCTACACAGAGAATTAAACCACTATAAGCAAGTAATTAGGATTCATCATATCAAATAAAGTTTTCACCAGACTAAACCTGAATCACCTGAATAACCGCTTTTACTGGCTATTTCCTATTTCTTGCACAGCTTCTTACATTTTGAAATCCTATGGTTGCATGTGACTTAAATGTTTTTAAGACTCATGAATGTAGGTGATGACTTATTTTTAACTGCTCTCTTCTGGGTAATTGAAACACATGGGAAATGTGTTAACTAAGAAGTCAGAATTTGAGCAAACTGAAAAGATCTCAAGAAATTGCATGAATTTCCATCTGATCATTTTAAGGCCAGAAAACACTGAAGGAAAGCAATCTGTGTGTCATCAAGATGCACGGCATTCTTTACACTGAGAGATAACGGTTTGAGTTTTACTATTTCAACACAAAAAAAGGTAACTAGTGTTCCTCAGGCTTTTGTGCAAACCACCAAGTTGCCACTCTAGGTCACCATGCTCTTCAGCATGAGAGAAGAAATCTGTTTCCAAGAAAAGCTTTAAGACAGGAGGCTGGATTCAGTTGCCATTTCCCATATTAACCAACCAACACCTATACCCCACATGTATGGATTAATTCTTTCCCAAAGTGGGTCTTTTAGTCACAGACATCCCACAGATGAATGTCAGGATGAACCAATCTTATATACTAAACAGTGATATAAGGATTTCTTGGTATATCAAATTTTAATATTACATAGAACATCAACATTTTGAAAGAGGTAAACTGTCTACATGAGACTAACATCCATACATAAACATTGCTACCAATGGCACTGTAGATCAACTAACTACTTTCACAGAAGACTTTCTCTTTGTTCAACAGTAAATGTGCTTATCTGCATATTTATACTTTCCTTAAAATTTTTTGGGGAGTGACAGGTTTTCTTTTTTTTTTTTTTAATGTTTATTTTTGAGAGAGGAAGCACACATGAGAGAGCAGGGTAGGGGCAGAGAGGGGGGGAGACAGAGGATCCAAAGTGAGCTCTCTGCTGTCACTGCACCAGGCTTGAACTCGAAGCATGAGCTAATGATCTGAGCTGAAGTCAGATGCTTAACTGATTGAGCTACCTAGGCACTCCAGGGGCTGGGGAGCCGGGCGGGGGGGGGGGGTAGCAAGGGGGGAGAGGGGGTGACAGGTTTTCAAATGGAATAGAGACCTAATCAGATCAGGATGAAAGTTTTGCTCAACTTTCACAGCATGGGCTCTCAGGTAAATTCCAGTTTGTTTAATGATTCATTCAAAAATGCAATCAGCCATCTATTGAGCACATGCTATGTGGTAGGCACTGGGGATATAGGTTCAAGAAAGAGTCCTCCCCAAAGAAGCTTCTCCCCACACAGGAGGGACAAGTGAGACAGGATTGTCACAAAAACTGTAGAAGCTAGAACAGAGAAAGTCATAAGGTACAGCCTAAAGTAGGGAGACATAGGAAAAAAGTTATTTAGGGCCCAGGGTGGGAGGGAGATAGGGGTCATGAAAACTGTTCAACAAGAGGAAAAATGCTTGAGCATCTTGAAGGATTGGCTGGAATTTGACAAGGAGACATGACCAAAAGGAGATGGAGGGGCATGTGGGTAGAGCAGACAGCATGTGCATATTCACAGAGGCAAAAACAGCACAGCATGTTCAACCAACAGTTGAGCTGTCACTAGATTTAAACATAGAACAGTTGTGTCTAATTTCCTGACAATAAATAAATGATACATTGAAGCCACATTGCTGCTTCTTTCCCAGCCTCTAATATGAAAAAAAGAAAAAAGATCCCATGAATTTTCTTTGAATTTCACAGGATCATCCAAAACACATTCTAGTGGAAAGTTACAAACACAATTACAGTAGAGAGTAGACGTAATTCATAAATGACTTACAGTTGAACTTAAGTGAAGAGGAACCCCCTCCCTGCAATTTATATCTTTTCCGTCACTCTTGGATTTCAGGTTAAGCATTTCACTTAGTGTTTTACTCAGCAGCAGCAGCAGGTGGTAGAAGCCATTCCTGGAGCACAGTGTGGAGGTTAAAACCTTTGAATCCTGCCTTTGTTTCTCAGTAGCTATGTGACTCTTGGTAAGTTACTTACCTTCTTGAGTCTGAATTTCTTTGTGTATAAGACAGGTGTCATACAAGCACATGTCTCAATCGGATAATCGGATAATTGAGATTATATGTAAAGAGCTTTGCAGAGAGTATGGCATGTAGTAGGAGCTCAATAAATAATTTAAAAGTCAGAACAAAAAAATACAATGTTGGTCTATAAGTGCAAGCAAAACTAGGAGTTTATGAAATTGTCCAAATAATCGATCATGCTAATTCTTGAGAAATAACTAGCTATTTTAGATATGAAATAATAATGTGGGTTTCAGATGCAGATAGTTTGAGGTTTGATTTTTCTGGCAAAGTAAGCCATTTCTCATCCCATAAGTGTATAGAAGCAACCTAAACTTCTGTTCTCACTAAGCAACCTAAACTTCTTGGACTTGGGTTATTGGGTTTCAGTCTATAGTTACAAGTTGCTTATATTATTTACTATAAATAAACGAGTGAACTAAAAGCACCTATACACCACAGAAGGGGATACTGGATATCTGAGAAGCTGAAAAGCTCATAAAGAGCATGGTATACTTACTACTTAGAAGCCCACATAAGCAGTTTTCACGGATATCTTGATTGATTAGCATTGTGGATCGGCAGACTCAACAGCTGATAGGAAAGCACAGTGTTTTTCAACCCTGGCTGCATATTAAAATCACCTGGGGATGCTTTTACACTCCCTTGTGTTTTCTGGTTAAATGGGTCTTAGTAGCAGCCTTGGCATCTGTATTTTAAAAATTCCTCACATGATTCAAATGTGCATACAGGATTGAAAACCACTAGTGTGGCATAATGCCCACTTATAATTTGGAAAACGAGAGAGAGAGAAGAAAATACTGGTTATATGTAGGACACTTGAGATGGTCACATTCTGATTTTTGTTTCTGTTAATAATTTTGCAAGGGGAAAACTATCTCTCTGTCTTTAAGTGTCTTTTGTTTAATTCAAAGTAACTATAATGTTGACCGAGTGCTTGCTATGTATAGTGCACATTGTGCTAATAACTGTCAGGAATATTTTTTAAAAGTCAGTGACAGTTGTTGGCAGAGGGAATAATCTGATTAGGGAGACAGTATTTACACACAAAACCATAATTAGTGATAACTACAATACAATAATATCAACAACAAAATGGGCAGGAAAAAATGGGCACAGTGGTCGAATCCTGGGGATTCACAGAGAAGCGAATGTTCCCAGAGAAACTGGGAACAACTGAGACAGGTCTTAAAGTGGTAAAATTTGTAAAAGCAGGAAAGGAAAAGGAATTTCAGCATTTCTTTTCGGGGATGTGTGCCGGGAAGAATCCAGTTTTCAACTCATCTTTCTAGCTGGGCCTATGTATCATCACCTAGTTTAAAAGCATGCCCAGCCTGTCCCTGACTTCCTAGGAGACTCTCCTTTCTTCATAATTTGGTGCTTGTATAGGATATGAACACACACCATGATAAAATGATAGCCGTAGCCTCTTTCTACAAAGGAAAGTCTCTGAGATCAACTTACAGGGAAAAACAAAACCAAAAACAATGAAGCAATCCTGTAAAAATGAGACATTTTTAAACTCCTAAATTTATTTCATTTTCAATCATTGCCCAAATGGGTTTCCTGATATTTTCTTTTCTTAGCTAATGTTCTTTCGTTTATCATTTGTCTTCATTCTACACTCTTGGTCCCTGGATTTGGTTGTGCCCTCTCTTTAACATGCTGTCAGTATGTACTTTAAAGTAGATTTTAATATTGGTTGAAGATTTTTCTTCTTTAATTTGTGGTCAGGAAATGATCTGCTCTTTGTTTCAGGTTGTTTAATGTTTTCCAATATAATATTCCTTCTTGTATCCCAGTGGGTTCATTTACAAAACATTTAATGTCATTTGTGTCTTTGAAGAACAGTGTATTCAGTTAGAACAAAAGTGAGTTCCTGCATAGAACTTGTGACAGTTTATAATTGGTAAACTACTAACTTGACTAGGTTTGTGAACTAATAAACAGTAGGAAACTTTTGGATGTTTACTCTTTTCCTTTTATTCATTAATTTATTCCTTCAGCAAATGTTTATGGAAACATGCTCTCTGTGTCAGGCACCAGGCTAGGCACAAATAAGTCTCAACTCCTGTCTCCAAGTAATTTATAACTCTTTGGGGAGTGTAGAGGAGACAGAAAAATAAAGAGAGCTAAAATACAATGTGAATAATGTCATGACAAAGGTAAGCACAGGGAGCTATGGCAAGCCCAGAGGGAGAGTAGTCCCAATCCCAAGTGGTGCCTCTACTATGGTAAAATTAAAGGGTTTAACTGCACAAATAAGAGAGAAAAGGTCTCTGAAGGCAGAAGAATAAGTTTATACAAAGGCCTAAAGCCAAGGGATTTCATGAAGATAGTGTATGGAAGAAGTAACTTAAGATAGGACCGAAGAGATGAACAAGAATTAAGTCTGGAAGATCTAGAATGTGGTCCCCAATAGCATGAACTTACCCATATACACAACATGGAATCACTGAAGCACTTTAAGTAAGAGATGCAGGATCTGGCTTAACATGGCTGTGATTTGGAAAACAGCGAGGACAGGGAGAACAGATGAAGTAGACTCAGTAATCTGAGTAAGAAACAGTGAGACTATAGCTCATAGTCATAGAGATTCGTATGTTAACAAAGGGATGAACTTGAGAGTCAGTTGGAGGTAGAACTGACAGACACATGGAATGCTTTGATGAGGATGGAGAAAAGGCAGTGAAGGATGGCATCCAGGTTTCCAGCTTTAGCAACTACGTGGATGTGATGCCACTAACCAAACATTCCTCTCCTACACTCATTTGTGGCTCAGGTCGTTTTTGCCCAGAACTAAGTTAAATAAATATGCTTAAGTAATTATGGGAAATTTAATCCATTCACAATTCAAGAATAAAGTGGCAAAATTTCATTTGTGGTTATATTTGTATGATGTCTGAATTGAGCACTTAATTTAAATCTGTCACTTTTAAGTCAGCACAGAAATTAGAGACTAGAAAATGTACCCTTTTACGATGGGCACTAAGGAGGACCCTTGTTATGATGAGCACCGGGCGTTGTATGTAAGTGATGAATCACTGAATTCTACTCCTGAAACCAACATTGCACTGTATGTTAACTAACTAGAATTTAAATAAAATTTTGAAAGAAGAGGAAAATGTACCATTTTGAAGTGAGTAATCTAAGGATATTTTCCTACAATTATAGACCTCTGATATCACTTCTCATCCATTTGTTCAACCTCTGAGTCAACAGGCAGACAACAGGCAGACATCACCTTGAACACAGCCATGATGTAAACTGACTGAAGAATTCCACTGTATCAAGGATTGGCCTATTGTAACATACTGATGCCATAGGCCTTCATGAGTACATGATACACTGAGGCATATTGAAAGTCACAGGGAACAGCTTTTCTCATATTAAATATGTTATGCTACTTCACATATCAAACATTTTTCTAATGTTTGATATGTTTAGAAGGTAAAGGAATTTGAAATGGCAAGAGACCAAAGAAAAATGGTAAAGGTCCTAGCCTTCTTATGAAATAAGAATGGGTAGCTATCCATTTCATGAATAACTAAGAAGTCTAGAGCATTTCCTGACCATATGTTAACTGGTGTTCTATATCAGGAATGTGTAAGCTAGTGAAAAACACATTTAACCAATGATGAAAGGTTGCTGAAAATTCAGAAGAGGCAGGTACAGAGTACTATGGAAGTAAACAGCAGAGGACTTCACTTAAGGGATCAAATCTAGTGCAAAGGGTCATAGAAATATCCCAGAGCAAAAGATGTTTATACTTAGACCTAGGTCAACTGGGGTCAGGGAAAAGGGAGAGTGCTCCAGGAAGAAGGAAGGGTTAGAAACTACTGTTGATAAACTCAGTAATGGTGCCTTGGATTGACTAATCAAGAGTAATGATGAATGGGATATCAGTTTGTCAAGGCCTGAAAGCACATCAGAAAAGCAAAGCTCCGAAAGAAGCTGAGGCTTCCAAAAGGAATGCTCAGCAAAAATCATGGTTAAAAACAAGAAGTGGTTAGGGGCACCTGGGTGGCTCAGTCGGTTAAACATCCAACTCTTGATATCAGTTCAGGTCATGATCTCATGGTTAGTAAGATTGAGCCACTGTCAGGCTCTGAGCTGACAGTGCAGAGCGTACCTGGGATTCTCTCTCTCCCTCTCTCTTTGCCCCTCTCCCACTCGTCATGCATGTGTGCACACTCTCTCTCTCTTAAAATAAATAAACTTTAAAAATGAAACAAGAAGTCATTAAAGGAAAGTGATATCAAAGGATTAGGGTGAATCCTTGCACCTGCTTCTGCATTATCTGTTGAAAGCAGTGATCTTAACATTGAAAACTGGAAAATAATTTAAATAAGAGTATATGAAATTCTAAAATGTGAAAACTAAAATGAAATAAGCATCTCATGGTGCCATTCTAGAACAATGAGAAACCTGTTATAAAGTAGATCAAAAATGACAACAGTTCAAGAATTTTGGAGAATAGACAACACGTTTAAAGACTTATTTTCCAAATGAATGACAAATTATAAAAAGTGAACATGATAATGATTTAAAGCAAGATTCTACAGGGTGGCAACCAAGTCTTCAAATAAAAGAACACATAAGGAATGGTTAATTGATATTACATTATCACATGTATATTACATACACAATTGATATTAAATTACAATATATAATTGAAATTGCCATAAAATACACAACATATTGATTATATATTATAATACATTACACCACAATAACATTGTCTGTATTAACCAGGGTTCAGAGGAACGGAAGCAGTAGGATATATATATCCAGAATCACCTCTAAGTAGGGCTGTGGAGACGCAGCTGTCTATTTTTCGTGGTGTCAGCATCACATGCAGAACCTTCTGTAAAATAGGCTCAAGATTTTTCTTCCTTGTCCATTTGGTTGTAAGGAACTCCACTGGAGGTCATAGGACTGAATCAAGAGTGAGGAGGCAATGCAACAGGAGTCAACTGTGGAAGAGTCTGAACCACCTGCTAGAGCAACTTACAGATACCTTCTCGACCTGCCCAAATGTCTTATATATCATCTCCACTTGATGATAGATCATGCTGTACGCACCCAGCCTTGTGGCTAAGTGGGTCAAACAACATCCGATTCACGAGAGGAAGCTCAAGTCACACAGTCACTAGTAGACTGCCCATCTTTCATCCCTAGGGACACCATCCATGATCAAAAGCCACCACCAGAGATCTCCATAGTTACTTGGTGTCCCATGGCACTCCATCTCTACATGGTGCAGTAGTAAGCCAGAAGCTGTTTTCAGAAGAATAATTACTTGCAGAGGAAGGTATAGATTTGCAACCTAGAGATCTACTTGCCAGAAGCTCCATGCAGCATCCCTATTTGCTATGCACACAGTGTCACTGAATCTGCTGGAGCATAAGGGCAAGGTAGTAGAGCAGCAGGCACTACAGCTGGGATTGCTAGGCTCTTCTCTTCCTCTGGTTAACATTCAAAACTGGCTGCATTATGGGGTTAATTCTGCATGTAGCTAGAAGCAACATATTCAAATGTGATACACATGAAATTGAAAAAAGTTTTTAAGCCTTCACACCAATCACTGTACCTCTTTTTCCATGGGAGATGACGCAAGGTGCAGGAACTTGTCTTTCACCTTACTCCGGACCATTGAACTCCTTAAAACTGCACTGATGTGGTGGGACTGAATTTCTGTGCACTGAATTTCTGTGGGACTTATGTCCTGCTCTCTTGTTTACATATTTCTTAGTAAGGCATATGATTTGCTACCTCCTGCTTATCAGATCCAATCAAGATAATATTATGGAGAGGACCGGTGTGATGTTTTGGACAATGTCACAACAATCAATTTCTCTTCAAACTACATTAGAGAAGAGAACAGAATTGGTGTGAAGGTCTTGTTGTCTATGTGTGAATAACTGTTGGCTTTGCCAGACAAAAGCAAACTGCTTCTGACGGTCTTTGCATATTGGTCTGGAGTAAAAGGGATTATTCAGGTCAGTAGCTGGATTTCAAGTTCCAGGGCCTTTGTTGATTTGGTCCAGGAAAAATACCACATTTGCGAGAGCAGCTGCAATTGCCGTTACCACCTGTTTAATTCAGTCATTCTCCAAGATCCAGTCAATGTCTTCACAGAATGATCATGTCAGTTCAATGGGCACGTGATAGGTATCATTCTGCACCATTCGAGTCTTTGACAATGGCACTAACCTCTGCAATTTCTATCAGGGATGTGATATTGCTTTTGGTTTACCACATGTGTAGGGATGGGAAGCTCCAGGAGTTTCAGTTTTGTTCCTTCTCCCATAATGGCCCTTACTCCATGGGTCAGAGAGCCAATGTGCAGTTCCTGACTACTGGCTACTATAGATTCAGGAACTAGGAAAATAACCACAGCATAGTTCAATTGACCAAATGGGCTCACCGTAAACTAAACTTGGGCTCAGACTTCATCTGTCTCCTGGCCACTAAAAATTCCCATTTTAACTGGTGGGCTACAGTGAATAGTTTAGGTCACCAGAATTAACATAATTCAAACCCAGTCTCTAAAAATTCCAAAATGATCTAGGTATTTCCTTTTCCACAGTGCACATTCTATCAAATGGCTTCCAGTTCCTTTTAGAAAAGACTAGCAGGAAGATTTATGGTATTTACTTGAGGCAATAGTGGTTTTTTTCCTAAAGGGGATCCGGCCTTTCCTTCAGTCCACAGGCTCTCCCTCTGTGAATTGGCTTGGGTCAGGAGACTCGGTAAATGTACCTTACCCTCCATTGTGGCAATTCAAGTCATGTTTTTGGCCACCAGAACTAGAGTTTTTCTATGTTATATATCAAACAATGCTCTAGTAGACTTCCCATCTATTTCATCCCTAGGGACACCATCCATAATCAATAGCCACCACCAGAGATCTCTGCAGCCCAATGCACTCTGATGATTACTATGCCCCTGTTGCTCTCTACAGAAACTTAGAACCTCAGTAAAAAGCAAAAAAATAGCAGACACACACACACACACACACACACACACACACACACAAAATAATATCATGGCGGGGGGGGGGGGGATGGAATTTACCTATCTTGTCCTGGGATTTTCACGGTAAAAATGATTCTCTCTGGAGAAATTATAGCATAAGCCTACCTCATTCAAGTTTGAGGTTCTGATTTATTCTACCTTTATGGTCCAGGGACTCCCCCCGTTGAGAAATTAACAAGCAACTACACCTTTCTAAGGTCCTAGTTTGCTCACCTGAAGATACACATAATAATATTCACCTCTCTCAAAAGGTTATTTGACAACACATAAAAGGACATTGCATAACACAGAGCACATATCACCTGTCACTAGTATTTTAGGACAGAAGACTGTTACACACCACTTCTGCAGGCTAACGTGCACCTCAGCCACCACACACTGTCCAGAGAAGCAGGTCAAGAGCACACGGACTTCAAAACGTCCCAAGGTCAGTTTCTGCCACTTGACTTCTCTGAAGCAGCTGTTCTCCCTCAAGTTGACTGAAGTCATGTACCTTTGGCTCCTCCACTGGGGCTACGTGCACACCCTTGATGCTGGCTGAGCTTGTCTTCAAAGCAGCTTGACTCTCTAACCTTAAGTCAACTTAGCGATCCAGGGCCTATGACAAATGCACGGTATGGACAATGTTACGGCAGAGGAGCCGCTTGATTTATTGTGCCTGATGAAATCGAAACCTCCTCACATCATGGGAATTAGTGATGGAATTTTGAAAAGAATAACAAAATGAAATCAGGAACAGAAGAAAAAAATGCCCCGGTCCAACTCAAAAAAAAAAAACAACAAAAAACTTTCTAATAAAAAATGCAAACCAGATGCAGTTAGAGATGACTGATAATTAAGGATGATAAATGACTAATGTTTTCTATTGAATTATCCATTGCACACTATTGTTTCTACATGAGGGAACAATTTACATATGGCTGCTGGGCTATCTTTTTACCTAAATTTGATTTCACAGGCAATTCTCACAATCCCAAAGTGCTCTCTTCATCACTGAGTCCTGTACTTCCCTCAGGAAAGTGACTATCTTACCTTTTGGAGATCTCTTTTGTAAGAATAAGAAAGGATGGGATACATTATGGATAGACATTCTTTCCAATGAGCATAATACTTATGCAATAAAACCACAAAGTAGAACACAAACATTGTTTCCTCAGTGGGAACAACACATTAGCGCGGAGCTACCCATATTCCCACACCAGTCTATCTTGGGACTAAGGGTGTGTGTTTTTAAAGCACATGTAAGGGGTGAGGGGCACAATCAGTGATTAAACTTTCTTAAATCCCAGAACAATCCCTCACTCTCGCCATCATTTATCATGACTGCAGCCTGTTTTCTGAGCTCCTAGAGAGTTTTAGTCTATACAACATTAACATACTATTAATGGGATACTGCTTTTTACTAGCAACCATTGTTTCATCTGTGCTAGTATCATCTTACCAACTACAGTGTGAACAAGGTAGGGACATGATCTGTTGCTGCCATTCTCTTAATACCATGTGAGCACGAAGAGTATCCTCAACAGATACTCAGTAATTACTTGACAAAGGATATTTACTCCTTTATTAGGATTACACTGATATTCTTTTTTTTTTTTAACTTTTATTTATTTTGAAAGAGAGAAAGAGCATGAGCAGGGGAGGGGCAGAGAGAGAGGAAGAGAGAGAGAGAGAATCCCAAGCAGGCTCCACACTGTCAGCACAGAGCCTGATGCAGGGCTCAAACTCACAAACCATGATATCATGACATGAGCCAAAATCAGTCACTTAACTGACTGAGCCACCCAAGGTGCCCCAGGATTACACTGGTATTCAACTGAAACAACTAGCTTCAGCCCAGACTTGGTTTATGTCAACATCAGGATTTTTTAGACATGGGGTGATTGCGTTAATCACAGAAGAAGGGTCTTAATGAAGGACAGGCTAATAGTCAAATGATCAACCTCCTTCCAATCCTAGAGAATCCTACTTAAAGCTTAACATTAGCTTTTCCCAGGCAAAGTTGCTATATATCAATTACTGTCATTTGCAGTTGTCAACTGTGTTGTTATATCTTTGGTCTAATGCAGGGAAGAAAATAATGTTTTTATAGGTTGAAGGAAAATGAGCCCCAATCCGGGAAAAAAGTAAATATCTTCTAAGAGGAAACTTGATTGCTCCCACCCACCTCTCCAGAACCAGTAACATTTTCTATCTAGTCAGTAAGAGGATCGGGGTTTAATATACCTTATTACCTGAGGATATTCTATGGGGAGGGATTTAGGGGATTTTTCATGTGGATTCTGATTCAGTTCACTTAATTATCATGGACAATAAAACGTTCTTTACATTTGCTGCCTTGTTTATAAAAGAGGAGGAACTCTGCTTTCCAGATAGATGTTTCTAGCAAACTTTGACAGAATCAGATGAAAAGGAAAGTGATTTGTTGGGAGTCCCTTATCTCATTTTGGATGTCCACATGTCCCATTTGATTTCCTAATCACACTCTTCAAAGCCCAGATGTTGCACATCTGGAACAGAGCAGGGTGGACACTGTGTTGGTGACAGTGTTAAAGAAGACACCCTTCAGTTCCACGTCAGACAGCTAAATGCTCTGTTAGTTTTAAATTTTAAAAATTGGCCCCATATGCTCAATTTCTTTTGGCTCCTGATATAGAGCACTAAATAAAGGCAAATAATTAATCAGCCTATGGGGAAGAAAGTAAGCAAATATGTGATTTAGATACTGAAGTTACAACAGTTTGGATCACCAGAAAGTTGCTGTGTATCGTTTTTTTCAGAAGTGTTGGGTTAAATAGGACAATTAGGCCAAAGCCCTCCACAAACTCTGCAAAGGGATCTATACCCTTGAAGTGCCATGGCCACTGAAAACATTGCTCAGATTTATTTCAGATATTTGCAAAACCTTCTAGTGACAAATAATCTGAGTTTTGTTGAGATGATAAGGAATGAAGATGTGTTTCTCCTTTACTATTCTTGAAGCAGATTTAAATATTTGACTTGTTACGAGTGGAAATGATTAACTGACAAAATTAAATCCATTGTTACTCAGATAGTAATCAGCCAACTGGTAATTATAAAAACTACTAATGGTTGAACTAGGATTAGAAGAAATGCATATAGGACAATTAGTCACTTCTTACTTATATGGTATCTATTTTTTAAAAAGTAACAATTCTTCAATGTTAATGTGAAGGTTACAATTATTAGTACTTTCTTAGGTAACTTCTAGTTATTTGGGTTAAAAGGTAACAGCTAGTTATTTGGGTGTAAGGATGCTGTTTTGAAGTTTTGCCATTATTTGGGTTTAAAGACAAAGGGGTATAAAGATGCAGGCTCTTCTCTCTTAGCTGCAAGTTACAGAAGCACAACTCATCCTAGCTCAGACTAAGGGAATACATGGCTTACATGACTAGGAAAGTCAAGGCACGAACTGGCACCGTTTGTTCCAGGCGTTCAATCAAGGGCATCCAAATTCTGTTTTCTGTTGGCTTTAAAGTATCTTTTTTTTTTTTTGGCTTCATTTTCAAGCAGACACATCCACTGGTGGTACTATACTGGCACAGCTATTGACATTATAGGCATACATAGCCCTTAAAGCTAGGGAAATCTGAAGGAAGGGTTCTCCTGTGTCACGGCCATCTCTGTTTTGCCAGGCTTGGGCGCATGCCCAACTCTGGAAGAAAAGGAAAGGTCAAGCCAAAACTGTATGAATCAAAATTGGGAGACAGATGGTTCTCATGAGCAAATGTGGTTCTGCTACCAGAGGAAATAGTACATATCCACTACGTATGTCCTCTTGTCCTCAGTTTCTCCCCACCCTATCAACTTTGGCAGCACACTAAGCAGGCAGGAAAAGGGGGTGGATGAGATGTCATCTCCCAGGAGACTGTGGCAGAAGCAGTTAATGCTTGCCAGCCATCCACATGTTCATATAATGCCTCAGCCTCTCCTCTTGGGCCCTGTGATTAGATTTGGCCAACAGACTGAGCCACAGTGACATGTGTCACTTCTAGACCAAGACAATTAAGGGCCATGTGCTTTCTCCATTTTCCTCCTCCTTTGCAACAGTGACCTTGGCGACTCTGTGGTTCAAGTGGGATGACTGGCTACTAGATGGAAGAGGACTCTCCAGCCCAAACTGGATTCCATGCAAGCAAGAAACCAACTCTATTACATTAAGTCACTGAGACTTGGGGAGTTACCTGTTGGAACTGCTAGAGGTAATTACCCTACAAATACATTACTATTTCTCAGCGTCTCTGTGGAGATAAGTAGTGGTTAAATAAAGTCTTATGGATCTCACATAGTCATTTACTCTCTGACTTCTTTAACATGGAAATTTGAAAGTTTCTTTTAAATAGAGACTGAGAAGCAGCGTTTCAAGGTTGTCCTGCCTTGTGTCTCCATGATTAATTTGTTGACAGTAAGTGCTTTCTTTATACAGAGAACATAATTGGCATTTCAGACTTACTTTAAGAAGCTTGATTCCCTAAATAGGATATTCTGTTTGCATTAAAATGATTTTTTGAAAAAGTTTTTGAATTTTTTGAATTTTTCTAAAGTGTACTATTCGGGGCATCTGGGTGGCTCAGTCAGTTAAGCGTCCGACTTCAGCTCAGGTCATGATCTCGCGGTCCGTGGGTTTGAGCCCCACATCGGGCTCTGTGCTGACAGGTCAGAGCCTGGAACCTGTTTCAGATTCTGTGTCTCGCTCTTTCTCTGACCCTCCCCTGTTCATGCTTTCTCTCTGTCTCAAAAATAAATAAATGTTAAAAAAATTTTTTTAAAGTGTACTATTCCTTTATCAGCCATTACTTTTTTTTCTAGTTAAGAATTTTTTTTTAATTTTTAAAGAATATTTATTTATTTTTGAGAGATAGAGAGAGACAGAGCATGAGCAGGGGAGGGGCAGAGAGAGAAGGAGACACAGAATCTGAAGCAGGCTCCGGGCTCCAAGCTGTCAGCACAGAGCCGGACGCGGGGCTCGAACCCACGAACCGTGAGATCATAACCTGAGCCAAAGTCGGACACTTAACAGACTGAGCCACCCAGCGCCCCTCTAGTTAAGAAATTTTTGATGATGGAACATTCCCATGAAGATCAATTATTTTTATATACTTAAATAAATGAAGAAATGGATTGAATGAATACCAATCTATGGATTTTTTCTGGCAGGCAGTCTTGAAAATAATTCTTTAAATATTTGTTCTTTGCTTTTGCTTCTTTCTCTAAAGTCTGGCTCAGGTGAGATCCGGTTAATTAAAGATTATACCTAATAAAGTTCCTACTTATCTATGTTTCATTGTAATATGAAATTGAGAAGTTGTCATTTTGGATGAATCTTCTCTCTGATTGAGGAAAGAATATGTAAAAAATTAATTCTTAAAAAAAAATCAATGAAAGACATTTTACACTGTAAAAAAAAAAAAAAAAAAAAAAAAAAAAAAAAAAAAAAAAAAAAACCCAGACATTGTCCCAGGGGCCTGACAGCAAAAAAATTAAGTGATAACTCCTGGACCCTAGTGTCTTTTTTCTCCACTTCTGCAAATTTCTTTTAGCTACAGGTAGTATTCAAAATACTTTAGCTTATATATTCCCATCCCCATCCCCAACCCAGAAGTCTACTTTGATGAGGAAAATCTAGATACCACTTATCCATTCAATAAATAGTATATTCCTATAATATAGAATGAAACTCATGCCCTGTGTTTAAGGAGCATGTGGTCCAATGGAGCATATGCTAATGGACATTTACGATGTAATAAGGACTAAGTGCAATGTAAGCCGTAAGCACAGGAGCACCCACAGCAAGAGCCTAGAGAAGGAGGAGAAGACGGCTCAGTTTCACAAAATGAGTACCACGCAAGTTACATTTCCAAAGTGGTTTATGTTGTGACTTTATGATTCATATACCCATTTGAAATGGATAACAAGAGTGGGTGACTAATAATGTCTTATTAGAGGATTGCATTTATTAACTAAAGAGATAAACTAATTTGCCCTGACATTTAAAAATAAAAAAGTGAAATTATCAGGGGGCACCTAGGTGGCTCAGTCAGTTGGGCATCTGACTTCGGCTCAGGCCATGATCTCACAGTTTGTGAGTTTGAGCCCCGCATTGGGCTCTTCACTTACAACACAGCGCCTACTTGGGATTCTCTCTTTCCCTCTTTCTCTGCCCCTCCCCTACGTGCACTCTTGCTCTCAAAATAAATAAACTTTTTTTAAAGAGAGAAATTAACAGTATGCATTTGGTGTGTTAGTGATTCAGATTGCATTTTAAGAAAGAATAGCTTCAATCTCTCATTGGAGTCTTCATCAGGAGAATGGAACAGAGTGCTCTGGGAGAGCACTGTTCTCCTGTGCTTGGAGTAGGCAAAGCTCTCTCTGAGTTACTAATCAACTGGGGTCACAATGTCTCTGCTATGATACAAAACTGCTTTTTCAACTATATTCAGACCCAGTCATCAATGGCTACTGGGAAAATCCTTCCAAAATGACTTGGGGACAGAAGTTACTCCTAAAAATCCTATCAAAGGAATACTAATACTCTTCATGTAGGATCTCCCATGATCTGAGCACCAAATGCTCTATCAGTACATTCAACATTTATAAAGATTGAGAAGGACAAATAATTTGTCCTCCAATTCTGTTTAAATCCTAAAGCACATATAAAATGTATAAAATTGTGATTACTTATATTTATTCAAAAGACACTATTTAATTTATGACTTCTTGGCACCAACTGTAAATTTAAAATTAAATGTTTCAGGGGCGCCTGGGTGACTCAGTCAGTTAAGTGTCCAACTTGAGCTCAGGTCACGATCTCATGGCTCGTGGGTTCTAGACCCACATCCAGCTCTGTGCTGACAGCTCAGAGCCTGGAGCCTGCTTTGGATTCTGTGTCTCCCTCTCTCTCTGCCCCTCCTCCTCTCGTGCTCTGTGTCTCTCTCTCTCAAAAATAAATAAACATTAAAAAAATCTTCTCAATTAAATGTTTCATATTTTGACTTGCTATTCGATTTCTTGATTTCTTATTTTGGCCATTGTGCAGTAGTGTGTTGTTTAATATTTACATATTAAATATTTAATATTTTTAAAAAGTATTAAATGTTTAATAATATTATTAATATACTAATAATAAATTTTCCAACTCAGCAAGCATTTCTTGAACATGTACTAAGTTCAAGACATTCTATTAGGCACTGTGGAATATACAGGCAAGAACACAAGTATGTGACTATCAGAAATAAGAGTGTTTTCTTTTCAGAATAAGTGCTGAATATAACTACTGGGCTTCCCTGTCCTATGTTATGGCTTCTACATCTGAATGAGGATCAGACTCAGAGGGATGCTTTGCATTCTGAAGAACAGCATTAGTTCTTCTTCAGAGCTCCCCAGAAACAGAAAATCCCCACCAATGCTTCAGGCAAAGCAGATCCCACTCAAACTGGAAGGGACAAAGAAATAAATATTTTTCTTAGCTGAGATCCCAGCAGACGCTATTAGATATAACACAGTGGTTCCTAAACCTTCACTGAACTAGGTACAGGAGATTCATGGAAAAAAGACACTAAATAGTGCTCACGTCACATAGCTGGCTAGCACTGAGCTGGGGCTGCAAGTCAGACTCGAATTTTGGTACATGTCCCAGCAGCAACAGCAGCATCACCTGAGAACTTGTCGGCAGTGCAAATCTCAGCCCCATCAAGACCTACTAAGTCAGAAAGTCTGGCCCAGGGCCCCACAATCTGAGCTGATACATGCTGAGGTTTGAGGAGCACTGATATGCCATGACATGGAGAACTGTAGCTAAGACGGGATTTTCCCAGCTGCAGCCATTATGTACTGAACCTGCCCCGATGCTATGGCTTAATACTGAAAGCCAATTATAGTGTGACTTCTAAGCCTATATATTTTCCCCTGACTCTTAGAAAAGCTCACTTTAGTTTCTGAGAAAAAAAAAAAATTCTCCTTCACTGATCAGTATGCCAGCTTTTATTCTTAGAACCAGGCCTGCATTGAATTATTTGCAAAGATCTCAAAGATCTTTAATATCCTACCAACACATGGGAAAAGAAACCACTGACAATGTGTCAATGCTTTTTTTTTTTTTCTTTTTTTTTTTTGCTTTGCTTTTCTGTGATTGAGTAACTGAAAACAATTCATAGCTTTTGCAATCCTGAGCTCTGTAGACTCACAGGAGATCTACTAAAAATGTCATAAACTCAAAGCAATTTGGTACAGGAAAATAAAAATTCAAGCTATCACACGAATACCAATGGCCCATTCGGTTTATGATTAAAACATGACGTGTACTTTCATTATTTTTACAGCTAATTAGAAAGATTTATCAGCAACCAAAAGAAGCCAGAGGAAACAGCACTGCACACTGTGATTAATGATAACCAGTCCCTACTTAGAGTGGAAAACTACTACACTCCAAACACTCATGTCTGGCAATGAGAATGACTGTAGCGGCTGAAAGCAAAGAACTGATCAGAGCTGAGGACATATTAAGGCCATAAATGATACTCATTTACCCATTTCTTCCATATATCCTTCACCAGTTCAAGTCCTGTCAACCCCACAAAGCTTTCTTCGCTGGCATTTTATTTCCTTCTCTTACAACCCAAATTACTGTGGCCTGTGCGGTACGGGTAGGGCTGAATTATCAAAGTGGTGGAAGCCGGGCCAGCTTGGCCTTTCCACTTAGATGGGTGGCATTGGGCAAGATCTTAGTCTAAGCCTCGGCTTCCCTATCTGAAAAATGTGGTGAATAATACTACTAAGATCACAGAACTGTTTTAAGGATTAAATGTGACAAAAAATTATAAAATGCTCAGCATGTTGTTTAAGTGAATGCTGAATGAGTGGTGGTGTTATCTTGCATTATTGTTCAAATTTGGTTTATGTGTGATGACATCACCAACCAGAATATAAATTCCTGGAAGACAAGTACTAAGTCTATCACCTCTAGCAAAGAAGGTGGGAAGGAGAAAAGGGCAGAAGAGAAAACCATTCAAACGCTCCCACCAATTGGCCAGTTCCTAGAATTCTACCTTTAGAGCTTCATTCCTTTATTTTAGGTTTCTGACCTCATGAATCCATCTGATTTTGCAAATGTCTCTCCTTTAGGACAAATGCAAGATCTGAAAGTCATTTTTTATTCAAATTTCGGACAAAGAGAACATGTGAGAGTTCCAGGTATATAAAAGGGGACAAAAAAATAAAAAGAGAGTAGGTGTCTGTGCCAAAAGGACAAGCCTCACATGCTTCCAACGTTCTCTAGACCCCAACCACTAGCAGCAAACTGGAAACCAACTTTCTCTAATTCTGAGATGGGAATCCTAGACAGAAAGCAAAGAAGTGAAAGTCCCTTCATTCTCTGATGGGAAGCACATCTCCGTCACTGTCTCCAGAGATCAGTCTCTCTTTCCTGATTAAGTTTCTTTCCAGAGAATTCAGAAAAGGAAAGGGAGTCCATGGCCACTTAATATGTCATCTGTGTGTTTGGTTTTATTTTGATTCATATGGTTCTGCTTTGTAGGACCCTCTAATTGTCCCAAATCCCCCCAAAGAGACCAGTTAGGAAGTAGCTATATCTTAACTCCTCTATTTGATTCTTTAAAAATGAAGGTAATTCGGGGTGCCTGGGTGGCTCGGTCAGGTAAGTGTCTGGCTTTGGCCCAGGTCACAATTTCAAGGTTCGTGAGTTCTAGCCCCACGGTGGGCTCTGTTCTGACAGCTCAGAGCCTGGAGCCTGTTTTCAGATTCTCTGTCCCTTCTCTCTCTGCCCCTACCCTGCTCATGCACTCTCTTTCAAAAATAAATAATTTTTTTTTAATTTAAAAAAAACTTAAGATAGTTCTAATAGGCATTTTGACAGACCTTTTTGCTTCAATGAAACCAGAAAGAAACCTCCTTCATCTACAGAAACCAAAGGTATCACTATTATCAATCTCTCCCCTCATGTACACAATGATAGCCTTGATAAAACAAAAGAAAAACTGTTCTTTAGAAGTCTCCAATAACCAGAGAAGATGATGCATCTGAATGCCAGCAGGTCCTGGATGACAGGTTCTGAAACAAAGACACCCTGCTGGCAACAGCAGACGGATAGTTCCCATGATGAAACTGTTAAAAAAGGGGAGTCTGGGTAACACACAGCTTTGCAGCTTGATAGCTGTCTCCGATTGCAGGTCTTGGACAAAGGTCCAAAGCAACTAACCCATCAAGAATACCTAGGAAAAATTCAATATTGGAGTTTTGTTGTATTATTTCAGAAGTTTGTTTCATTTAGGAAAATAAATAGGAACCAGAGAAACCCAAGTGATTATAGCTTTGGGGATATTTTCAGAATTCTCTCAGAAATAGTAAAGCTAAAACAAGGCACAGTCACACTTGGCATTTTAATGGCTACTAACGGCTTTATCTCTATGGCGTCACAGACATGTCTGCTCAAAAGAAATTCCCTCTCTCTGATCACAAACTACCAAGCCATTGGTCTACTGCTGCTTTAGCACACTGCCTAATGTCACAATCTAGTCCCGCTGTGTGTTCACCTTACAGGTGGTTAGGGCAAAGCAAGGGAAGGAGAAATGTAACTCATGTGCATTTTCTGTGACTTGGCATTGTTTGGGGTAATAGAAACCCTTCACTTTTTCAGTCACCATGGAACCAGAATGACTGGATTTCTCCAGCTTCCAGGTATACACCTTGAAACCTTAAATTGCAATGACTCCAGTTTCTCCCTCCCCAAATCAGCAGACTCTTGTCTTTTCCAAAAATCCCCAGATATCCCCCAAGTGGTCCTGGAGCTCCCTTAGGTTAGGAACTCTGATGGCTCTCGAGCCTTGACAACTCTACAACTGCTGTTGCAGAGATTGGTTCCTACAGAAGCCAGTACCAGACTGCTGCCGCGGCCATCAAAGCTGCAGTGCACTTGAACTGGGTAGACCTAGAGTACTGTCTCTCACAAAGTGAGAAGAAATCATTCTTCTGGGATTCACTTCATAAAAATGGGGGAGGGGGAGGGAAGGGAGAATGAAAAACATCTTCTGGCCAAAATTCTAGCAGACCTTTTTGTGGAACCTGACAAGGTGATTTAAAAACTTATAGGGAGGGGTGTCTGGGTGCCCCAGTTGGTTAAGCGTCCAACTTTTGAGTTTGGCTCAGGTCACGATCTCTCAGAGCAGGGAGCTCCATGCTGGGTGTGGAGTCTGTTTAAGATTCTCCCTCTCCCTCTTCCTGCCCCACTCAAAAAAAAAAAAAAAAAAAAAAAAAAAAAAAAAAATATATATATATATATATATATATATAGGGAAATGCAAAGAGTTAAGAATAGCCAAGATGCGAGGCGCCTGGGTGGCTCAGTCAGTTAAGCGGCCGACTTCGGCTCAGGTCATGATCTCGCAGTCCGTGAGTTCTAGCCCCGTGTTGGGCTCTGTGCTGACAGCTCGGAGCCTGGAGCCTGCTTCAGATTCTGTGTCTCCCTCTCTCTGACCCTCCCCTGTTCATGCTGTGTCTCTCTCTGTCTCAAAAATAAATAAATGTTAAAAAAAAAATTAAAAAAAAAAAGAATAGCCAAGATGCTTTTGAACAAAATGAAAAAGAAAAATAGGATGACTTTATTTTCTAGACATAAAATATCAAATCACGAAGTGCCTGGGTGGCTCAGTTGGTTGAGCGTCTGACTTCAGCTCAGATCATGATCTCACGATCTGTGAGTTCAAGCCCCTGTGTCAGGCTCTGTGCTGACAACTCGGAGCCTGGAGCCTACTTTGGATTCTTTGTCCCCCTCTCTCTCTGCCCCTCCCTAGCTCACGCTCGCTCACTCTCTCTCTCTCTCTCTCAAAAATAAACTTTAAAAAAATTAATTAATTAATTGATTAATTAAAAATCAAATCACATTCTAAAAGTTAGTGTTTAAGACAGTGTGGTATTGGCACAAACATATACGATTATATGAACAGAATAGAATAGAAAAGAAAGCCCTAAAACAGACCCATACATAAATTGTTACTTGATTTGTGGCAACAGTGGCACTGCAGAGCAGTGGGGAGTCGATGATGTTTTTGATAAACAGTGCTAGGAAAACTGGATATCCTCATGGAATAAACATTAAATTTGACCTCCCTAACTCACACCATACATTAAAATCACTTCTAAGTGGATCAGAGATCTAAATGTCAAAGGCAAGATAACAGAGTTTCTAGAAAATAATATAGGAGAGTAATTTCATGACCTGAGGCAGGAAAACATGACATTCTTTTAACCGGACACATAAAGTTCTCACCATAAGGAAAAAAAAATTGTTTAATTTACAACAAAAATGAAAACTTCTATTTATCAGACAGTAATATTAAACAAGTCAAGAGCCACCAATTGAAGAAAGACTCAAATTCAGAATATTTTTAAGGACTCCTATGAAGCAATAAAAAACAAAACAAAACAAAAAAGATGGACAACCCAATAGAAAAATAAGGCAGAGACTTAAAAAGACACGTCACAAAGGAAGACAAATGATCCGAAAACATGGGAAGGAGTGGTCACCTATCAGAATCAGGAAAATAAAAATTATAAACAGTATGTGATGGATACACAAGTCTGGATACACTAAAAGCCACTGAATTATACGTTCTAAAGGAGTGACTTACCTCGTATGTGAATTACATATCAATACAACTGTTACTAAAAATTTTTTAACGCAACAAAATCAGTACACACCTACCAAAATGACTAAATATTAAAGATTCTGTATTGGTGAGAATATGGAGCGATTAAAATTCTTAATCATGCCTGGCGGGGAACATAAATTAGTACCACCACTTTGGAAAGTAATCTGGCATAATCTATTACAGTTAAAAATATTCAGGCCTATAATCTAGCAGGTCAACTCCAAGGTATAAACCTAACCAAATGCATGTAAATGATCACCAGGAGACTTGTAAAAGAATGTTCACAGAGGCAGTATTCACAAACGCCAAAAACTGTAAATATTGCAAATGTCCATCCTCAGTAGGCTTGATAAACACTGTAAACTATGGTATTATGCATACTTCCAAGCACATGAACAAACTTTAGCTACATGCAACAATATAGATGAATCTTACCAAAACAAAGGAAGCTACTAAACTATCATGTTTAAAGATGCACTCTTAGGCAGTAACACTATAAGGTAAGAATGAAGTGGTTCCTGGAAGTCAGGATGTTGATTACACATGGCAGGCACCGTGGCAACAGTGTTGAGAAGGTGGTACATGGAGAGCTTCCTACTTGTGCAGGTTTCTCTTTCTTGTTTCAAGTGGCCGTTACATGTTTACTTTGTGACACTTTATTGAGCAATATATTTATGTTTTATGCATTTTGCTATCTATATTTTATAAAACAATATTTTCTTTAATTGAAAAAGTGAAGTTGTGAAGGGAGTTGCCCAGGCACCCCAGCATTCCCACCATTAGGCAGTGCACTCTCGTTTTTGCCGTGCTGGTGTAGCCGACGTCCTGGCTGTCCAGGAAGAAGGCACCTGGAGCAAGCCTTACCCTGCTGCACCTTGCCCTCTGCCTGCCCTCGGGGCACGCCTGGCAATTCATCTAGGGCTTCCAGCATCTCTAGGCCAGAGAACTGAGTATCCAGACAGCAGGATTATACTCTATCCACAAAGACTCAAGACTGGACCTATGATTCCCTCATAGGGTGAGGCTGGGGAGGGTGAGTTCTGGCCCCAGAGCACCCCTTCCTCACTCCAGCCTGGGACAGAGGCCAGCCTTGATCCTGGCCTGCAAAGTGCACTTCTTCCAGAGGTCCTGCTGTCGCAATCTGGCTCCCTGGAGCCATCAAACAAGGAAGGGGTTCAAATCTGAGCCCACTTCCCTCAGAGGTTCCCATTCCCATGTAAATGTCAACAGCTGTACAGGCACAGGGATCTATCTCCCCAACTCTGCCCAGCAGCCGGTAAGCTCCAGCCATCCACAATCCGAGCACCTATCTTGGCGTCTATCCCTTTATACCTGTGAGAAGCTCATGAAATAGGGACTATTATCCTCATTGTAAATAAAAGGAACAATTTCAGAGAAACAATGCAATTTGCTCATACTGTGTGGCTGAAGCAGAAGAGGAATTTCTATTATTATCTGTTGAATACGAATGTGCCAGGCACCATTCTAAGCACTTTATTGATTTTATAATGCTCACAATAACTCTATGAGACAGGTACTTTGATTATTTCTATTTCACAGTTAAGAACACTGAGACACAGAGAGGACCAAGTAATTTTCTCAAGGTGTGAATGGAGGTGTCACATTAAACCAAATTTGCCCCAGCCTCAGTTTAGCCGGCAGGTGCCCAGAATTCAAGGGTGAGCTAACCAGTGTTCACTTTTGGAATCTTCAAATGTATCAGGAGAAGGGTGCTACCAGTGAATGAAGAAACACTAACAGGAAATGCTTTACACCACCTGATGGCTGGGCTCCATGTAGGCACCTCAGGCCAGTGGGACTCAGCTCTGCTCCCACCCTGCCTCCACGTTGGAACAGCCATGTAGCTTCCCCAGGTCCTTCACACTAGTCTAGCTAACAGATTCCCATTATAATAGGTCATCTTGAGCTATTTATTAAACAATTAAAAAAAGAAGCTCCTGATTCAATTACTCAGTTTTTTAGAGCTCTTTTCATGGGCACATTGTTCATGTTTTTATGCATGGGATGTTGTAGGTGGTTTCTGTCTTTGCAAAGCACCCTCCCTAACCTTTTGCTTTCTCCTTCGGTATCTTCTTCCTCCTCTAATCTAAGTGATGACTCTGCACACCTCTGCTGGTGAGAATCTCAGAATGAATCTAGATGCTCCTGGACTCAAAGCCGGGGCCCCATGGCCGCCTGGGGGGATCAGCCTCCACTTCTAAAGTAAAAAGCAAGTTCTGTTCTAGTTATCAAGTAATTACAGTGAATTATCCTTTTTAGCTACCCCTGCTCTGCACCAAAAGTACTAAACAAACATAAAACTAGGCTGTTAAACAAATGATTAAGAGACAGAACCTAAACCACCAGACCTCCTAACTTACATGATTTTTTTGGCCTGCAGAAACCATGTTTCTGACCTTGTGTTTGCTCTCAAAATAGATTTGCACTTCACGGTTTATTGAGTATTATTATCTTGTCAGAAACTGTCACAGCTTATTAAATACACAGTTTTAAAGGATTGCTTCTAATCATTAACTGCAACTTTTATTGTATATGGAGGCAAGTTAATTCTTTCTTATGAGACTGCCTTTCCACCTGCAGAAAGCAAGTCAATTGGGAAACAAGATCTAACAGGTTCTGCCTCAGTTTCCCCCACACAAGATCAATCCAGAAGCCCACGGCTTTGAGCTATTAGAGCAGCAGTGTACTGAAGGTATTCTCATTTCCATTTTGAGAAGAGGAAGAACTAATCCTCCTGGAACTGTTCACATGTTCTGAAAAGGGGTCCAGAGAGCTCTGGTTTAATCCAGGTATCAGCTGGCACACAAGCGGATTTTCAGGTACACCAGAGCCAAGGATCCCAGATTGTTGCATGGGCCCTTTCTCTCTCCACCGCTTGCCCACTTTTGCTCAGGGGCTAACACCAGCACTCAGACCTCACCCCGCCTTCTCCTTCCCCTCATGCTCACAGACCACAACTTCTTCCAAAGTGTCCTCCCCAGAGGCTGCCAACATTTCTCTCTTTATAATCCATTGGCTAAAGGAGACCAGCAGTAGCATCTTCAGGAAGATTATAGCAAATAATACAGTAAACAACAGTCAGGTCATGGGATGAACTCCCTCTTCCCGGGGTTCCCCCTCAGCCCACCTCCATATGCTCTGACCTGACATTCCAGCCCACTCCTACTCCTACATCTCTAACCTCTGTCCTATTCTCATGCAACATTCAAGTCCCAGACCCAGAAGGCTCCAATCCTCCCAACTTTCTGCCCTGGGCTGTAAAAGCTTTTGCTCAGCAATTAGCTACTTTTTCCTTGACTCAGAGTGATTTCTGATGTCATTAAGAATGGCAACTTCTGTGTAGAGACCTTTGCCCCTCAGGGCATGGCCCATGGACCAGCAGCATCCAGCTCCAACTGGAAACATGACAGAAATACAGAATCTCAGGCCTCATCCCAGACCCATCTGCATTTTCACAAGATCCCCAGGAGACTCCTCAGCATGTTAAAATTTGAAAAGCTCTGGTCTAGAAAACAGAAAAGTCTGTTACAAGTTCAATTTATTCTTTTTTTTTAAATCCCCAACTACAGAACGTTTTTACAAAATTAAACAGAATTGTTACAGAAATCTTTTCTTAATTTAAGTTCCATTGAGTTGGGTTAATAAAAAATAAAAGCTAATAAGACTTTTCCTGCATTCTCAGGGAAATGTAGTATTTCTGCATAGTATAACAAGGTTGAGTCTAGATATCTAATCTTTGACATATATTCCGATATTAATTTACACACAAAGTCCACAGAGTCTCTAATATATTTTTAACTAAAAATAACCTTTTCCATTTTTCATGTTATAAAAGCAAAACATATTTTAATAGAAAAATTAAAAAAAACATATAGCTAGAATGAAAATAAAACAAATCAATAAAATAATGGGGCACCTGGATGGCTCAGTCAGTTGAGCATCCAACTCTTGATTTCAGCTCAGGTCATGATCCCAGGGTCGTGGGATTGAGCCCTGCACTAGGCTCCACACTGAGTGTGGAGACTGCTTGGGATTCTCTCTCTCTCTCTCTCTCTCTCTCTCTTTCTCTCTCTCTGTCTCTCCTTCTGCCTTCCTCTCTCTCTCTCCCAAAAATAAATAAATAAATAAATAAATAAATAAATAAATAAATAATCAATAAATAAAAAATACAACCACGCAGAGATGACCACTATAAGACATTAGAATACTTGCATGTGTAAGTAATATTACTATAAATAACATAAAATGTAATCACATGGTACATACCCTTTGTTTCTCTATCGTGAATACATGCGCATTAAATATCAAGCTATAATATTTTTTTAATGGCTGAAAGGTACTGTTTACTTATTTAAGACATTAAATCAACCAGTGTTGTGTCAGAATCCATTTCTACTTTTTTTTCCAATGTCACTTTAAAAATAGAGCTATATTGTTAATTATGTCCTGGGCTTGATTTAATCAATTTTTTATAAGGCAGTATTATTTACTATTTGATCAGTCTCTATCGCCTTCAATCCTTGGTGTTCACTGATAAAATTAAGAGATTCATTTGTGGGAAAGATATGTGAATTTTTATACAGTTCTCTAACTAGATAAAACTAATCTGATAGATTGCTAAATTATACATATGTTCTTTCTTGTCCTGGGGCTAATTTTCAACTTTCTTAGGCTGTACTAAGAGTACCTGAAGTCCTAAGTCCTAAGTTTAAAAACTAATAATACACTGAGGTTAAGGTCGAAGTTGCCACGGAAGTGGCAAAAGACTACCTGTATTCTGATAATGACTGATCACAGATACACACATATATAAGAAGTAAAACAAGGCAAGGAAGAAAAATTATAAATAACATTTGAAAACCTTAAAATGTTTCATACCTGGCTACAGACACAATCCAGCCAATAAAACAGAGTGGAAGGTTGTGGTGATTCATAAGTGCCTTCTCTCCTCATTAAGAACAAAATTAGTTTTCCACAACATGAACCATATTTGGATTCCTTTGCTCAGCTGGGAGCTTGGGTTTGAATCAACAGAAAGGAACTCTGGCTACCTTGGGCAAATAAAAATAGACTCTATTATAAGAAGATGGAAGAGCGACAGAAGAAAAAGCTAAAAGCCAGGCCTCAGGCAGGACAGCAATCCAGAAGCTCTGGGATCTAGGTAGCAATGGTCCTTGCAGCTAGTATGATAGAGTAAATGAGTTCCAGCCTCACAGTCTGAGAGCATCCCATTGCTGTGGTCACATACCGACCCCTGGTCATTGGAGGAGAGAGCACCTTGAATGACAGTCCCACTAACCTGCAAACCTCTGACAAGGAAGTTATGAAGTGAGGAGGAAGTAGGTGTCTGGGCAGGTAAAACCAACAGCTGTCCACAACAGCCACTGCCTTCCAACACTGGTACAAAGAAGGACACTAACACACTTGAGTGTCAGGCTGAACTGGTAACAGGCATCTGTGGCTGAAAAAACTGACTGACCTTTAGTTCATTCTGAGAACTATGAAGCAGAAGAATAAAAAAGTCTGTGATTTACTGATGCACCATAAATGGATTCAAAGAAAGCAGACCATTTTAGTTTATATAAACAAATGATTAACCTTGATAACAAAAGTTTAGGAACTATGTTAATGACTTTGGTCATCTTTCTTCGCTGCCAGCCAACAATAGTTGTAACATGTGTGATATTAATGGAAGTGTGTTTTGAGTTTGAAGCTGTGCTTATCAAATTTTAATGACCATATTAATCACTTGGAGACCTTGTAAAGATGCAGATTCTGATTCTGCAGGCCTGGTGCGGGGCCTGAGACTAGGCATTTCTAACAGGTGCTGGGGTAATTCTGATGAACAGCAAACTAGCAAAAGCTTGGGGCTCCCTGCCCCCTTGTGGATCACCCGTGGCCAAGATCTCCTCTCTTCTCACTCAATCCCTCATTCGGCCATCCCGCTTCTCCCTAGCAACAAGTAACTCTAGTTTCTCTACTCAAATACTCTAGTTTCTCTCTAGTAACAAGAGGCCACTCTTTAGGCAAATTTAGAAAGATTTAGTGAGAAAGAAGATTAAAACTGCCCACTAAAATGAGCCTTGTAGATTTCATTTATACACGTGCAGTGGACTGAATGTTTGTGTCCCCCTAGAATTCCTATGTTGAAATCCTAACCCCCAGTGTTTATTAGGAGGTGGAGCCTTTGGGAGGTAATTAGGTTATGAGGGTGGAGACTCACTTATGGGACTATCGCCCTTGTAAAAAGAGTCCCAGAGAGTTCCTTTGCCCCTTCTGCCATGTGAGACAACCATCTACGAATCAGGACCAGGCTCTCACCAGACACCAAGTCAGCCAGCATCTTGATCTTGAACTTCTCAGCCTCCAGAACTATAAATAATAATAATAATAATAATAATAATAATAATAATAATGTCTGCTGTTTATAAGCTACCCAGTGTATGGTATTCTATTATAGGAGCCCAAACAGACTAAAACACCAAGTGATCCCATTTCCCTGAGCACAGAAACTACACAAATAATGCATCAGTCTTCTGATCTGAATGAAAGTAGACAAGTGGTCTGTGTTGCATTCTCAAAATGCTGCTATACTCAGAAATCTAATACACTAACTTAGCCTCAGCCCTTAAAGTGGGTCATTGTCTGTCATCAGAGTTGGGGGATCTATTTCCAGTCAAAAAAAAAAAGGAAAACTTTGAAACGAATCTATTGTATGCCTTTTGGACAGAGCCCAGGCCTTCTCCTCGCCCCCAGCAGTGACTGGCCACATCCTGTAAGCAGGGCCAACCCAAAACCTCTGGATGCCCTGAGGTGCTGCTATCTGCACCTTGTCACAGATGCCCTGAGTGATGGAGCAAGAAGTGAATAGCCAACCTGTTCTCCTATCTCCCTTGGCCTTTCTTGCCTAAAAGGAGAGGTGGGGTCACCGCATACACCCCCTCTGGCATTTCACTTCCCTTGGTGGACGGCTTGAGCTGGAGAGCCAGCGATAAGATAAAAGTAAAACAGAAACAGCAGATGTCGGGTCCTGGGGCAGAGCCTTATTTTTAGAGCCTGTAGGTAATAGCGTAGCTAACCTTTAGGGGGAAATAATTCCTCAAATTTTTAAATTTGAGTTCTTGACCCAAGAAATTGAATAAAAATCCTGCAACCAGGTCTAGGTTGGGTCTACAGCATTCAGAAAGGAAGAAGAAAACAAAACCTGTTCAGAAGAGTAAGAGTTACAGTGCATTTGAAATAAATCCATAGGGTTTACATAATCTTTCTCTGGTTTTTGATGGTCATTTTACGATCATTTTTACTAGAATACTCATGAGTGGAGGACTCATGAAAAGGCTACTGTCAGCACAAACCATTCCCACATACATTTCCATTGGCCATGATTTCTTTTTCCTTCCTTTCCTCCAGATAAATTTTCTGAACACTTTTAAGAGCTGTCTTTGGACATGACAATGTACAATTCCATGTCAATGGAGGCCTTTGTAGTTTTGTGAGAGGAGGATTTAATGCCACACAACCAGACACTATGATTAGGCACTGAGAACACCAAGAGGAAAGGGCCAGAGGTCTTATTCTGGAGACACCTACAAGAGGCAAGAGCTACTGGCTACTGACAGTAGAGTAATGGTCAGAAATGCAGATCTCATCAGTCAGATGTGGATTCAAATACTACCTCTAACATTACTCACCACTAAACTGCTCAACTTGCTTATCTCTATGAATTTCCATTCCGTTATCTGTAAAGTGACTATAATTCCTAGGGCACAGAATGGTTATATAGATTAGGTAATATGTAAAAAGCATTTATCACAATGTCAGCCTATTAAATATTTAGTATATACTGTAATTATCATCATCAATAGTATAGTTCATCGAATCCCCTTATTCCCAGCCTCTGACTTCTATTCCCTAACTGCTTTTCCTACTATTTACAAGAGCTGTCATGGCCACATAATGCCTGGTCCAAAATATATTGAGAGGATATAGATAAGCACCTTGAACAATATGATATACTCTAGGCTTACACCACCTCGGCGATCTTTCAGGATCCAGTCTTAGAAGTGAACAGGAACTTAGAAATCTAGTGACTAGGGGCACCTGGGTGACTCAGTCAGTTAAGCATCTGACTTCGGTTCAGGTAATGATCTCACGGTTCATGAGTTCGGCCCCATTTTGACTCTGTGTTGACAGCTCAGAGCTTGGAGCCTGCTTCAGATTCTGTGTCTCCCTCTCTGCCCCTCTCCTGCTCATGCTCTGTCTCTCTCTCTCTCCCAAAAACAAACATCAAAAACAAAAAATGAAATACATCTAGTAACTAACCCAATTGGGAGTAGAGCTATTAACTGTCCCATCTTTGGACATCGACAGGGAGACAGACTAGTACGAATAGAGAGCAGAGGTGCAGGTGCAAAGAACTGACACATCCAGGAAAGTATACAAGACACAAGGCAGGCTCCTAGAGTCACAAATTCCAGCCAGCTCAGTCCTCTGCATTAGGTCTATCTTTTTGAAATATCACTGGGGTGATGGAACTGCCCAGCTAAGCCACTCAATTCTTGCCCACCCTGTAGCAAAGATGCTCTTGTAGAAACACTTTTAAAGACAACCAAGGCAATAATAAGGAGGTAATCTCTTAGGCCACTAGGTCTTGACCTAGGTTCCCTGAGTTCCACTGTTGTCAAAAACCTAAAACCATCTCACATACAGATGGTGGGTTTGACTGACTGAAGGAAATGGTGTAAATGACATATTTGCTGTGTTTTTCCTGGAGACTAATTGCTACCTGGACAGAAGGATTTTAACTATTTTAATAATTACCAAACCTATTACAAAGCTCCTGGTGTCTGTGCATTTTAAGCAACTTGTTTAACCATGCTTGTTTTGTTCATCAGTCACTGTGATTCCTCTTAGAAACCGACAAAAAAGCCACCCATCCCTTCCTGTCAGTGGAGTACTACAAACTTCTCCTCTGATAGAGAAACTAATAGAATCAGTGTCTCTACCCAGACATCCCAATATAATTCACTAAAACACACTCTTAAAAGTACCTGATTTTTCCCTGATACACGGAAGATAAGTAACTTCAAACACAACCTAAGACATAAGACTTCAATTCCCAGCATCCAAAAGTCAAGATGACCATAGACACCATTATTAGATAGTTACCTGTGGAGTAACCTTTATTTCTTGCCCCAGAAGAATGAAGAAGAGTGAAAAGAGAGAGAGGAGGCAGGAAAAGCTTGCCAATTTGGATACTCCACCTGGTTTCTTGGGGCTTTCCTTAAGCTACTTTATAAAGGAAAAACAATGCTCACAAGTTTATCATTTACTGAGTCTCTGCAAATTAATAATTGTCTCTTTAAAAAGGAAGGGCCTACAAATGGCATAAGCTTAGGATTCCTTTGCTAAATTGCACCAGAGTTCACTGACTAGAGGACATTGGTCTCTTCCACATTACTACAGGGCTCTCTATCTGGCACCACACAAGACTCAGTGGGCCAACCCAAAATTCCTATCTGCACTAGACACAGCCTTTCCGGGGCTAGGTGTGGGCACACCCAAGTGAAAGCCTGCTTTATCTCTACTCCTTGCTTCCTATCTTCTCTGGATAAACAAGGGCTCCAGCCCCAGGCTATCAGGCCAGTTCCCCTTCACACTTGCACATTTAACTGCACATGAAGTCTGCATTCCTTCCCAAAGTACAACTTCCTCTGAGGTAAATGGCAAACTCTGCCTCCAGGACGATGTGGACATTAATCTTGAAGTAACAATCCTACAGCAGTCTTGTATGTTCTCCCAACTCACACATTTTTCAAAGTAGCCTTGACCATATCTTTCCTTGATTGGAAACCACTCTAAGAACCAGAAAGGAATCAAGCAGCCCAAAAAATAAGCCTCAGATGACCTCAAAGGTGGCAGATCAGCAGCTACAAAAAGAGCCACATTCTTTGCTTAGTTATGCATCTAGGAGAGGCCATCCCTTCAGGGAGGTGATGGGAGAACTCAACAGAGGATTTGAAAACTGACAAGAAATAAATCCACCTTTTATCCTCCCCTATTGGGCCCAGTACCCTGTTCACATACATCTCTTCATTGGAAGCTTTGAAATCAAATGAAAGAGTTTCTCAGGCAACATCCTGCATGATTCAAGTCCTTCCCCTGACAAACATGCCTGATGGGTTTAGCTTTAGGTTTTGGGCTTTCCCTCCCCTTTGGGCACAATTTTTCCAAATGCATTATACACATCATCGCAATGGATTCTCATTCTAAGGGAGATAGCTAAGGAAACATTACTATTATTACTTTTACGTTAACAGTGAGAAATAGACACAAATGAATTAAGAGCTGTCCTGATAGGGCTGGGATAGTCCCTCTGACTCCTGGTCCTTTGTTCTTGTCATTACTCCACATGGGTGTTGCAATTATGGCTTCACATTTGGACCATCCTATGTTATCTGACATTGAGCTAAGTCATCTGTGGCAATGGTTGTCTTTGGGGCAGGGAGCTGGGCAGCTGAGGGACCCACTGAGAGGGAAAGCGGGGAGAGACGGAAACTTTTCACTGGATATACCCTTTTGAACTGCTTTGAATCTTAAACCATGTAAATTTATTGCCTATTCACAAAATTTAAATTAAAATTTTTAAAAAGGGCTGCAGAAATTTATAGAGGAAGCATGAAAAAGATGGCTGTAGAACTTTATAGGCAGAAACACGAACATTTAAAGAAAATGGCTAAGACATGAAAAGAAATAACATGCACTAAAGGAGAAAATTTTTCAATTCCTTTAAGATTGATTACATCCCCTCACCCTGCCTCCCCACCATTCCCAACCTTGTTAGTATGTCACCCAGAGAACAGTATATTGAAAGTGTACAGTCTTGTGGGGTTTTTTTTAAGGTATCAGAGATGGGGACTCAGAATAAGTATGATTGTTTTTCATAATTTAACAAAAATTCCTTTAGCCAAAGACTATGTGTAGCTTTTCAGCCTAAGAAACACACCTGTATCATCTTTGTATCCAAGGTAGTGGGTATACATCAGGTATGCAGTAAACGTTGAAGGAGAGGAAAGCAAAGGGAGAGGGTCAGAGAGGAAAGAATGACAAACAAGGGCTACAGGCATCCCATCCTTCTTTCCCTCTTGTCCTCATTATTGGTGAATTCTTTTTAAGGTCATCAGAAGATGGTGACTTAAAAAAATGCTGGATGCTCTTAAAACTTCAAGGGCATGTTGAAAGGGAAGTGCAGGGGTTCTGAGCCACTTTCCTTCAGGGAACACTCTGTGTCTCAGAAGACAGAACAATGGACCTCACTGAGAAATTCTGAAATAAGCAACAGTGTTCAAATCATGAATCATTTTTTTTTAATTTATGACATTTTTTAATTCTTTGAGGTTTATCAGTAAAATATTCTTTATGTATATTGCTAGAGATTTCAAAATCATGACACTTCAACAGCTCATTTGTCTTGTAGTAGAGAAGCAGCTCCTGGAGACGGCGCTTGTGTTTGTCCTTGGAAATAAGGACAAACATGAGTTGGCAGCCCACCATCCTTATTTTCGTCAGCTTGCTCTTCTGCAGGCCTATACCGTCAGCACTATGTGAGGAATGAAATCAATAAAAATCGTCTCCTTCATTGCAGGAGGCCAACTGGAGACTGTTTCTTGGCTCTGGAGCAAGTATCTGTCAGTCAGGGTCAGGAAGGTTTCTGCTGCATTTATCCAGGAAATCTCTTACACAGTGTAACTGGGAACCTAAGGCGGCTTTGAGATGAGGAAACTAAGGCTCCGGGGTAGTAATACTCAGGCAGCATAAAGCATATGGCTCATCCAACTCAGTCAATAACTGAGACCCAGAACCAAGAGAAAAAACAGACCCTAGAACAGTGGCAAAGCTTTAAATCCCAGGACCCTATTCTCAAGGAAGTCAAGCACCTCAGCCACAGGGCACCATTTTGGAAGAAGCTAAAACTTCCTGAACGGTCCTTGATGTCATCATCATAAGAGATCAAACATCATGGGGAGGGAGATCCTCCTATGATCAAGTCCAGACTCTGTAGCAAGGCACAGAAGTCTTATATGATCTGGCCCTCATTTTCTCTCCAGCTTCATTTCTTCTCTTCATCCAACACATTTAGCTGCAGGCATATGAGTTACTTGAATTGTATCTAAATTGTGCTTTTTCAGATGCTAACCCCTCTGCCCCGAACCCCTCCCTCCCTCACCACTGGACTTCATGTGGCAACTTCTACTCCTTCCTCAGGAGTCTACTTAGATGTCATCCTCTCTCAGAAGTCTTCCTTGACCCAATCCTCTCCCAACTATATGTTTTAAATGAAGCTTTTATAATTATTCAGGTATGGAAAGACCAACATAACAGAAGACAATTGCCACTAAAAAGACAGTTTGCTCCTTGAAGTTCACAAAAGTAGAGGGCATGCCTTGCGATGCACGACCACAAAGGGTTAGCTGGGAGACAGAGTGGGGCAAAGAGAAAATGTGGGCAAGAGCCTTTACTGGAGTTCCCATGGGAAAGGAGGGGCAAGGCCGGGGAAGTAGGTTTGGGATTGACTAGTTTGAATCATTACAGTGGGCTCTGGGGTGTAGGGTCTGTCCCTAGTTGCCTGGTACCTGTGCCTGGAGTTATTAGGACAGAGGAACAGTGGCCCAGAGTAGAATAGAAAGGAGGTGGTAGCTTTTGGACTGCTTAATTTGCATAGGAAAGGCACTCTTGCAGGCGTCCCTTTCTACCTCTAGGAATTGGCTGGTCCTAGGGGAGCAGCCTCTCCCGGGTCATCAAGGTCCCCCAAATCAAAATATCAGAAACACACGGCTAATACATACTACCACTGTTAGAAGTGGTTAAGTTCCTCTTATACTCATCCTAGGCTTACCCTCTGAAAAGACCGACCACTATTTTAACTAACTACTTACTACCTCTTTGATAATCACCACCCTGGCCCCTGGACTATAAGGTCACTGAGGACAGAGGCAGTGTCCTTGTCATTGTTGAGAAAGGCAATGAAGTACACAGAGATCAGTTTTACAGTATTCAAGGTCTGGCCCTTGGCTCTGACACAGTAGGTGAGATCACCTACTGCAGGGATGAGTCTCCTGGGCCACTTACCGCTGGTGGAAATGTCAGGTCGTCCCCCCAGAAGCCTTATTCATGACACATTACTTGCCCTTCATCTTTCATTAGGAACCCACTTAGTGTCATGAAAGGTCTTCTCTTTGGGTTCAAAAAAGCCAGACTGAAGGCAAAATAAGTTCTGTTGTTTTCAGGTTCTTAATCTGTTTCTCCAAAACTACGTGAAAACAAGTTACCAAAGATAAAATAAAAAAATAAATTTTTATTCATTTTAATTTATTTTGCTCCAAAAGATAAGACTGTTTGTAGAATTAAATGCCAAGGGACTTTATGACATTTCCTGGCAGAATTTCTGCGTGAGGCTTTCAACCAGTTTATTCCAAATTAGTAGGAGCTTCAGAAAAGGCTTTTGGTGGGTCCACAGCTGGAAAGAGGTTTTGTCATGAACTCTGCCAAATGTATAAGGATATATAAAAAGGGGCAGGGGGAAATTAGGATTTTTGGCTCAACATTTTTTAATAAATGAAAAAACAAACAAAACTCCCGATTTAATTAAGATTTTCCCCATATTCTGGCCTACCCTGTAATTTTTATGTCGCTGCCCAAAAGCTATTATGTAGTTACTTAAATAAGAGAAAGGAAGGGGAAGTATTTTTAATTTTAAGGGATAAGGAGAAGAGAGAAAAAACTCTGAGTTTTTCTTTTTCCACATCCTGAGTCCAAACAGTAGTTAGCCTGGGTATTTCTTTAGCAGGTTTTCATAGAGGCAACTAACAACAGCTTGTCAGCTTCTTTAAGGCCTAAATTTACCACATAATATGCTAACTTCTACAACAAATGGAGTACATCTACCCATCCAATTCGGGCAGAAGCACATCACCCAAAGCCAGTACTGTTCTCTAGAGCTTCAAGTAACGCAACAGAGTAACTTCATCTCATTAGTATTTTGAGTAGAAATTTTTTTGTAATAAACTTGGAATTGCCTGATTCAGTCTCATGAACATTGGATTGTGCCAATTCTTTTTGCTAAACACATATATCATGCAGAGGGAAGAAATACGACAGAATGAACTTCAGAGCTGTGCGGTGTATCTTAAGTGGTTATTTGTCCCATATAGGAGTCTTCTGCTCCTCACATATGCCATCACTGTCCAACTTTCGTTGTTCATATTTCACAGCCTGCTGTGCACTTCTCCAGGTCTGTTCAATCAGCTCCTCATATTCAGTATGTCTAAACCTAAAAGTATCCTATTTATGCCATTTTCTATTCCAGTGTGTATCATGCCATCCACTGAGTCCCCCACTGGAACTCTGGACATCATCTGTTATTCCTCATCCCTGTACTCCAATCAATCACCAGGACCCGCTCATTTCACCTTCTAAATATTCTCCAATCAACCCTTCTACTGGTACTCAGTGATCTTTACATCTCTAACCTGGATGACTGCATCAACCTCCTGACTAGCACTGCAACTTCTAAGATTCTCTCTCTCCATTCCAAACCACTACCACTGAAGTGACAGTCAGACCAAGCCTGATAATACCACCTTCTCACTGAAAATCCTGAGGTAATTCCCCGTCTTTCCTCAGTGTGGCGCAGGGGCAGGGAGAATACTGAAATCCTCCTGCCACACTTTCCAGCCTTACTTTGTTAGTTCACACTTCACACTTCAGTGGCTCTGAATTATATGTAGCTCCCCCACATACCACACTCTTCCTATGCCTTGGCATCAGCCAATCACCAGCAGGCAAGCCTTACAACATATATAGCAGGAAAAGTAGAGTAACACATGCAATTTGTACAGGGAACAGCAGTTACCACTAAAATAAAATAGAAATTTTGTTGTTTTTTTTTTTAAACATTTTCTGAAATCTAGAAGAAAATGTAAAGAAAATTAAAGGTAATAAGAGTTGGAATTTTTATTTTCTTGCTTTAACCAGAAAGAGGAATCCTTTTGGACTAGATTGTCACAGCTCCCTCTTTGGTACTGGTTGTGAAAAACTTTCCCTGCCTGAAACTCAAGTTAGTAATTACCAGAGACAACTGGTTAAGACTTTGGTGTCTGACATAGGACAAAACACTATACTATTCAGAGCTAACTTTGGAGCAATGTACTGAGCCTTTCTGAGAAGGCTTGGTCAAGGACTGCCAGAGAAAACATGGAACAGATGTAGAGAAAATTTCCAAAGCTCAAAAATTCCAGATGTCTCTGGATGGCAGGGAGCATGGTAAGTCTATCAAATACCTTGACTATCAGCCCATGGTTGAGTGGCTTTTGCAATAAAAGGTATACCACCATTGTCATACCAGATGGTCCAAAAAGCCAAACACTTGATACAGATTACTTTGAAGGGCTAAAGTGGTATGGCTGGAGTCAACTGATTGGACTGGAACAGCAACACCGTAACCTGAGAAAGTGTCAACAGCAGTGACGCACAACCAATAGCTTTCTCAGAGTGGGGCAAAGATCCGAAGTAATCAATCTGCCAGGAACATGCTGGACAATACCCCATGCAATGTGGTCTCCTAAACCGCAAGGCAACCAGGTCACTTTTGGCCAGGAGTCACAAGTCTGGCACCAAATGGTAGCTCTGCATCAGAAATACAGTCCTTCATTTTATGTCCCATCTATAATGGTGGATGTGTTTGAGACAATGACAGATCCAGACAACAGTGATAGCCATTTGGTTGGTGCCAGCTCAACCAATAGTTTTATTCTAGTTGGGTCTCATCAGAAAATGACCCATATAGTTCTGTCAGCAGCCACAATCTGTTTCCACTATTTGTAGCTCCTAAGAAAGGTATCTTTAATCTACCAATCTCTAGTTTTCCAACTGACAGACCAAACCAAAGGTCATTAGCAGTAGCCTAAGAGTCAATAAAAATATAACAAGGCTCAGCAAGGAGGGTAGTAACCGGAACTATGAGAACAGCTTTGTGTTCTGCCCACTGACCTGGCCAACCACATCCATTTCCCTTTCTGCACATCTAGCACTGAGATTAAGCGGCCTTGGCAGCCCACTGAAGACCACTGGGCTACAGCTGAGCCAATCCAATAGTGAAAGGGGTAGCAGGTATTTGAAGGAATCTCCTAAATGCAACCTAAATTATGAATCAAAGATGACACTGGGCCAGCACCTTTGTCTCAGGCAGTGGTAGGAGAGAGAAAGTTTTCCCCAAATGTATAGCTGCCACTTTTTCACATAAATCCAAGATGCCACTGGGGCTAAGCCAGTTGCACTTCTGAAAATACCAATTATCTGATGAGCTAGGCTTGTTGGGCCCTTCTCACCTTGGTGAGAGTCTCTTTCATCTGCTCCACAATGGAAACAGGAGGTTGATGGCTAAGGTGTTTAGTTTAGACAAAAGTACAGTAGTTTGCTAATAGTTTTTACAGAAGGGGGAGGGGCACAGGAAGTGGAGATACTATCTGTTTTTCAATCGTGCTCCCACATCCCCAGAGACAGTCAGTACCTCCTTAGATATATAGAGATGCAAGATACCTATGGAGAATTATCTCCCCATAAGTAGAAGATGTAGAAAAATGAAACGCAAAAAAAAAAAAAAAAAAAAAAAAAAAGAGAGAGAGAGAGAGAGAAAGTTCTGATGTTTGTGCTGGCAAAACTCAGACTTGTGTGAGATCCTCCAGTCTGTGATTTATAAATAAATACATATTTAAGGAGCTTTCAGATTTCTAAAGCTCACCAATACTGGTTTTGACCATCTTGATCCACTTCACAAACTTATAACACATTAAATATTTGTACAGTCCATCAAAACCCAACTCAAGTACCATTTACAGTCTTCAATTCTTCACAAAATTTTCTTCACAACATTTTTTTTTTAATTTGAACAACTTCATACGTAAGCCCAGTTAATCTTCACTGCTGAATATTAGACAAAATAGACTTCTTCCAGGAAGGCTTGATTAAAGGAGAGATTTCAAAGTAATAGAGGTCAAAGCAGATTCCTTTTTTAGGCAATTCAGTTTGACATCACTGCAATATTATCTTAGTAGGAACATTCAAATTCTAGGAGAAAAATATACTGAATACGTCCTAATATCGCAAGAAATAAGGCTAGCAGTTACGGAAAGTGAAGCTGGCTTATCTTAACATTCATCTGTTAAGCTCCATTTTGTTTCATGACCCAGGCTTCTTAAGAAACTGCCATGACAATTTAGCCTCCATTCCCCTAAGAGCCTGTCTTCAATGGCTCAGAAGAAAGGGATAAGAGCCAAATTCCAGGTTGGTCTCAGTTATGTCTAAATGTCAATTTGCTTATCCCACACAGTGAAACATATGAACATCCTGAGGCAGACCTCTGTTAAGGGAATAGGGTCAGGTTCCCTGGTAAGCTTTTTCACCCCAAAGGACAGACAGGAATGTGCTGTCTCTATGATTCTATGGCTAGATAGAATCACAGATATGTTTATCATTCCATTACAATTCTTTACACTCTAGACCTTATGTTCTCAAACCACTCTGTTTTAGAGAAGATCTCAATGTTTTAGTAAAGTACAAACATCATCAGTCTAGTGTTATTGTGTCCATGTGTATGTTCTGGATTAAGGCACTTTTTGTTGTTTGGATTACAAACCACATTACTTGATAAATATCTGAGAAAAATGGGAGTGGGTGAGTTGGAAATGAAAGTAAGACTTCACTTATTTTATGAATACAATCCTTCTAAGAAAAAAGATTCTTACAAGTGTTTAGTTTTCTAAATAACTTTATAATGGAGCAAAACCATGCTTTTGTAAAAGGAGCCAAGGTCCTTATTCTGGTATAATTTATTCCCTTTTGGTCAAACAGAAAAATCAACAATGAGGTCACCAATTTTCTCAGCAACACTCACCTCCATTTCTACCCCTATAGTCCATTAATGAATTTATTTATTTATGCCTTGCTTCATCAACAAAGAATTTTTTTCTTTTCCTAGAAGAACCATTAACATCAGCTTAGTTCCATTGTGCTTTTTTAGGGAGACTAAAATGGTGTAGAAAGATCATTTCCCCCAAAAAGTGCCACATCCAATTTTCAACACATAAACATCATGTTTAATTCCATATTTCTTTGGATTAGCAATACCTGATAACACTTCCCGCATAGGATGTCAGTTCTTCTAACTAAGAGCAACTGAGGTCTTTGATTCAAGAGCCAGATTTGCTTCTATTGGCATCTAGATAATACAACCTCAATATCTAATTTCCTGATGTTAAAAAAAAAAAAAGTCAACCCCCTGCCCTGCTTCTTTAATTGAATTATAATAAGAGTATCTCAAAAGTTGTAAGTCTCAAACTTTTAAAGCAAATTTTTCATCCACTAATACAAACATATTCACTATGATGCATCTGGTAATGTTAAGTCATACTCGACCTTCCCTACCATACTTGAAATAAGGTTCTTTTTAGTTATAATCACTGTTTTTAAATATGAAGGGAATCTCAAATTTTAAGACAGTTTTCTCCATAAGAAAACAGTGGTAACACTGACTTACCTCCCAGAATTTCATAGAGTCTGAAATATTTTATTGCTCAATCTTTGTATTTAAAGAATTAGTCATATGGACGTTAGAGGCAAGCTGGCCAAAACCTGGGTCACAATGGGCAGGAAGTGGCTAAGAAATTTGTAGCAAAAATTTTTTTTTTTTTTTTTAATATGCTGGCCACTCTGGGTAGACAAAGACCATCTGCTCCACTATTTCCTCCCAGCTATCACAGGAAAAAAAAAAAAAATCCCCACCAGAATGGAGAGGAAAGAGGTTACTTCTGATGAAACACCACCAAGGTACCCATCTGGATTTTATGGATATTTAATATATACCAGAAAAAAGTTACAGATTGTGCCATATTATAAACATTAAATAGACCAGCCGAGGGACCACCTAGGGTTCATACACAGATTACACTGCAAATTCATACTACAGGACTATCCAAAATGCAGGCACTTTTCTAGGTGACATTTATGCCGGTAAGTGCATAAGGAACACACATAAAGCAAAGCACTCCTGGAGACAATCTGATAGAACTTATGCAGAAAGGAACAAGATCCTGACGCCAGAAAATGAAGTCTCTTTTTTTGGCAGAATAAGAGGAGTTGGGACCTCTGCTCTAAAATCAAAATTGGTTGAAATTTCTACTTCTGGGCACCAACTTTAAAATAACTATACACATTTAACACTCTGAGCCGACTGACGTTTCAAGAATAGGACACTGAACATGATGATAAATATGATGATGAATTAAAGATTAGAAGACCTCCGTTAGTAGTAATAAGAAATAATTTGAAGTTTCTTTTTTTTTTTTAATGTTGGATAATTTTTAAGGACAAATGACTAAAATTCATGTTGTAATTTGCCAGAACTATTTGGGCTAATTTTTGTGATAAGCAAAAAAACGGGGCAAGGCTACAATCTCATGTTCCAAATTTAGTCAGCTACCAAGTTGCAAACTCACCCTCCATATAACCTCAAAAAATTTTAAATAAGATGGTTTATAACAGAAATACTGAAAATAAATTATCCTTGAATACTTTTAGATTTTCCCCAGTGTACCACAAATCACATCCAGAAACCCAAACAAAACAATCGCTGAAATGTTTGAGATCTGCTGCTGAGATTCAGGGTAGCGGGACAAGAAAAGGAGAGAGAACTACAAGAAAAGGAGAGAGAAGTAAGTGGATGCCCCCACCACCCCCCACCCCTCTGCTTGGGCAGCACTGGTCTTTTGGAGGTCCTAAGCCATGCAAATTCAAATGGGGAGTCCATAAAAGCCTGCAGTAATACTAAAGTAATAATAATAATAATAATAACAATAACAGCATAAATAAAAATAGGCCATGGTTAGAGGAAAGGATCAGTTTACTGCCACCCTGCTGAGGTACATTTGACCACCAAAAGCAGGAAAGCTATTAGCATCCTGAATTAATGGGTAGAGTGGTTTTCAAACAAGATATTTTCATGATGGACACACTGTAGACTCAGCAAAGTTTCTCCTTCAAGAAAAATATAGCTTCTATTTCAAAGAGCTCTGATTAGGCCTAATACCATTAGGGAACCATCAAGGATTTGTGTTGTTGTTACTGCTTTTAACTATTGGTTACTTTCTAAACCAAAAATTGTGGGTAGTTAACTTGACCAACAGTCAAGTTCTAGGAATGCAGGAGCAAGTCCAAGGTACAGATGAGCTTCAGATGTGGACAGGCCTCAAGGAGTTGGGGAGCTTTTCAGGTTGCCAGGTCTTAGCCTTTCCTCTCATCACCATTATGCTATCATTACATACTAGTCTGGAACTTATAAATAAAAATTCATTTCCTTCATCACATCCCCCTTCCCCAAAAGCACCAAATACACCACCATTTTAGGGATCCTCAGTAAACTTTATTAGTGGCACTGTAAATCAATTACAATCAGAAACCAAATTAAACAAACCTACTAAACGAATAAATTCTCAACCATGGTTAACTGCTTGTAACATATCTGGCAAGTATCTGTTTAAAAAGTCAACAGTATCAGTTCCCCTTGCAAATTAATTACCAAAAATATAACTGTTTTCAATTTCCATAATACTTGAAAGTACAAATATAAATTAAATATGGTTCCAAAGACTACATACAACAAAACAGTCTATAAAACAAAGCTAATTGTAAAAGAATTGTTCAATTTACTTTGTAGCATTTATTTCGTTATATAAAAGTATTTAAAACAGTATATGTTTTCTATATCATACATGGAAGTTCACATCCAGATGTCTTTTCTGTTAAATCCTTACTCTTTTTCCATTGTCAGAATCTTCATTTTCACTCTTGGCTACATTTCTCTTCCTTGGCAATTCTTTTTGTTACGCCACTGAAATATTTCTCACGGAAGGAATTATGACCTTGGTATGGGAGAAAGTGATCACTTAACAGATGTGAATACTGGTCCCGGTTCTGGTTGGTTGGAAAATATAAAAAACAAAGATGTCTGAGTTATTTCTTTGGTTAGCTTGAAACCAAAGCAGCCATTTACTTTAAGCAAAATCCCGCTCTCTGGTGCATGGTTGTTTTTCTTTATTATCTGAATTAGAAATACACCACCATTCTATATCTGTATCCTGCTTGGGTATCCAACAGTGTTCTCAACTGCTTCACTTTGTGTGATCTGTACAACAATCCTCTGCACAAAGAGAGCAAATACTTTCACTGGGAAAACAGAGATCCAGGGAGGGCACAGAGAACAGCCCCAGGCAACACAAGTTCAGACAACCACATACATCTTCAGATCCACAGTTCAGCCGAAATTGAAATCACCCATGACAGTAAGAATCCTCACACATGGAAGCTTCCACTCCAGAGATATTTAACAGCAGTGATTTATGTAATGTCCTACAGATAGAGAAATCTATTTGGAGGCAAAACCATATTCAGTTCATGAAGTAAACTACTTCTGGCAACTTTACCACAGTAGATGAAGATAAAAGTTAAACAACGATTTCCACACTCAGACTTCAGAGGCAGGTAAGGACTAGCGCTCAGACTGATGTTTGGACACTGGAAATAGAAATCTGGGTCGGAAGGTTATATTTCAGCTTAGAAAATTGAGGGCTAATTAATCTTCCCCATTTCACTAGTCATCTCAAACTGTGAAAAAAAATCTAATTAGAAATAAAATCTCTCTTCCTATGTACTGTAAAATCAGATTCCATTGTATGTAAATTGATGTGATTTTGACAACAGATATAAAGACATAATTAGAAAATATGAAGCCTAATTTTTTATCCTGGTTTCAGTATCAGAATGATATCTACAAATATATCTGGAATATAACAATCTTCATATATTTTTATATTTTTCCTTATTCCTGTATGAAATGAGTATCTTCATCCTTTTCTTCATACCTAATATTTAATAAAGCCTAGGTGTAGCCAAAATAAAATTATGTTGGCTGATTTGTTTATTCAGAAACTATTTTGTCACAGAATTTCTTTTTAAATCACACAAAATCCAAACCATTAAACATGTCCAGATTTCCTGATTCATTAAAAAAAAGGAAAGAAAAAAGGCCTTCATTGTGGTCCCCTTCTGCCATTCTGTGCTGCAGCCTGCAGGGTTCCATTTCACGTATCCACTGGATTCTGTATGCACTCTGTTCCTAGGAATTTTATTGGTTCATTTCTCTTGCTCTCTTTGCTGTGAGGGCTTCATTCTCTTGTGAGTGTCTTTATTATCTTTTTCATGGTCTCAGGAAGAAGGTGGGACAACCTGTATTGTCAGCCCATCGCCTTGGACTGGAACCCCTTTCCCACACTCCTGCTGTGCACACTAGCTCCCCATTTGCTGAGTACTTCAGCAAGCTCTGAAGGGGATTATTGTACAGAAAATACTACCCTATAAGATTGTAAAAAGTTACAACTTGTGCTTCTCGGCACAAGCAGAAAAACTACCATGCCTGAGGCACTTTAACTGTGTAACCCAATAAGAAGAGGTATAGGGCTACTTATGTGCAGGCACTGTTCCAAGTACTTTATATACACTGACTTATTCAATCCTTACAATAACTGTGTAAGAACAGTAGTGTAATTGTCTCCATTTTACAGATAAGGAAACTGAGGCACAGAAAGGTTAACTAACCTGCCCAAGGTCACACGACTCGAGTAAAAATAAACGAGATTCAAATTTTGAGCCCTTAACCTTTATGCCTTCTTGCTTATCAAAAAAACATAAACCATAAGAATAAAGGTGGAGTACCAAATTTAGAAAATAGTAGCTACTTAGATTTTATGACACTAAGTACATTACATACTTCTGCAAGTGCATGAAAACATGCCAGTGGTTACTAACTCCAGGCTATGTAATTTGCAAAAGATGAAAGATAAAGTTTATCAGATCAACCTATAGGTACATAATTAACGAACACCTAATGAAACGTGGCATTTACTAGATATTTATTATGGGCCCCAAACTACACAAATGTTTTATATGAACTACCTAATATAAACTCATCTTCTCTAAGAGATAAGTACACTATTAACATCCCTTACAGCTGAGGAATTATAGAGTACAGTCCCAAGATAACAGAGCTGGTAAGTGGCAGAGTTAGGATTTAAACACAGGTCCATTTGACCCCTGATACCATACTCTTAACTATAACATAATGAGGTTTTCTCCAAGAGTTAACTTTTTCCTCAACTCGAGAAGGAGTATCTCTGGCAATAAATAGGCGATAAACTAAGGCTTTGATAGCTAAGCGGCCTACCCACAAAGCAACAGAACTAGATCAGAAGTACTATTAACTTCGTCCTGGCCACTAAGAGGATTATTTCAATGACACAAAATCTTTGTAGCAGGAGGACAAATAAGGAGCCACGAGGATGCCTGAGGGATACCATACCCCCAGGGGCACAGTGGACTTCAGAGGAGGACTCTGGTCTGGTCCACATCTCAGGACTGTACGCGGGGCAGCAGCAATACAGAACAACGTTCCAGCATTTAACCTTGGCTTGTGCATTTCAACTTTCATCAAAAGTCTGACTGAAGGGTCATCTGAAAGGAAGGGACATGCCATTCAACTACCCTCCAACTTCTGTCCTTCTATCAAGAAAGATCGCTAGAAAACCTGTCCACTTCCTGAGCCACACTAGCTCACTCCTGGCAGAAATGTTGCTTGGCTATTTAAAACTCTGTCCAGATGTCGACATCTCCTGCTGCTTTACTCCTCCCCACAGCTCCCTGCATCACTCTCTACCTAGACATGGAAATCAGAAGCCTGGGTCAAATGCCTCTCCCTTTTCCTGTCACATTCAGTCAGTCCGAAAATCTTTGATTCTCCACCCTAAATGTCTCAAATCCACTTCTCTTCACGACAACTCCAGTACTGGCATCTAAACTTCCTCATCTCTCCTTTTTTTCCCCTCAATGGCCAGTTGCCCTCTCTCCAGTGGCTCCCTCTCCAGTCTATTTTCCATACTGAGACTAAACTCAACTTGTTAAAATGCAAATCTAATGTGCCAGCATTCCTGGTTAAAATCCACATGGGTTCGAACATTCCCCAATTCTGAGGCTTTCCCCTTAATGTCTGGGAGTTGGACTCAACTGCACATCAGTTTGCTGAACGTCCTCTCAGTTTCCTCTCCCACACAGGAGGAATCACAACACCAGCTGGCAGTGAGGTCCTTCCCAGCTCTGCCTTCTGTCTTCTCTTATCCCTGTGACGCTCCAGGCCATGCACGACCACCTCTATGTTGAAATGCACGGCAGACTACTTTGGGGAATGTTCTGGAGCATGCAGTGGTGAGGAGGACAAGATAGATTCCAGCATGCGGGCTCAGTAGGCAGCTGAGGACAGGCTGGAGACTGACGCAGGCTCAACTGGTAATGGGCCTAGACAACCATGCTGCCAAGGACGCAGTGCACCTGAGGAAGCAGGGCGTACAGAACACAAAAGCTGAAACACAGTGGGAAATAGGCTTCCTCACAGACCAACGAGACAGCTTAACAAAACAGCTGGCCTTTGACCTAAAGGATATAAAAAAGACAAACTGGTGATAAAGAGCAGAGAATATGATGATCAGAGTAAGGGACTGGAAATGAACAGCAGGAGCCTGGAAGATCCCATAGCAGTAATTACAACCTATACTAATTAATGGCTATCAAGAAAACATATACTACCTATGACATACTTATCTGGGTAGTTTAGATCACAAGATTTCCTCAGAATAGAGTAAAAGTAAAATAAGCTCCTAACAGACCTTGTGTTCAGTGGCACAGAGACCCAGTGGCAGAGAAATATGTGCGACTGGAAAAGTTAGGAACGTCTATAACCTTAGAAATGCAACCTCTGCAGGGGGGAAAAATCCCTATTCATCTTTATCTCTCAGGGAGTAGGGAATAATTGGTATAAGGAATGCGTATGGGTCCTGTGCTGGAATGCCTCCTTCTACAAGGCTAATTGTGAAATAAAACATTTGTAACAAAAACTCCTGGAGAACCCAAAAATTCCAAATCCCTTGTGCAGTCAGAGATCTGGGAAGAGCCGTTCCAGTAGCGAGCAACCTAAGTCCCGCTTCAGGGTAAGCGAGACACTCCACGGACTTGGGCTACCGTTTTCACCTAAGCGGAAAAGTCATGGTTCATAAATGTTCCATATGAAACATTTAGTATATCTATAGTCTACCACATATTATATCAGACATGTAAGTATCATATACCTATGAATAATACACACTTAAAATATACCCTTCCCATAAAAAATATACTATTTGCAACTGCTCAGAATTTAAGTTACCTTGACGCTGAAGAAAATGGCAAACTCGGTAGGTTTTTTTTTCTTTTTTCTCTTTCATCCTATCTTTAGTTTATCAGGGCTCACACTTGAGATGATGATATTCAACTCTACATATTTTTCATCACCTTTTCATGCTCTTCTCTATTCACATTCCCTGCCCATCTCAACCAAGAATATCTGCAGATTTTTTTTCAACTCCGTATCTCGAAGGTCCAAAGTGTTTACTTAAAAGGAGAAGAGTATCCTCAAGCAACACAACCATTGATGTCCCTCATAACTCAAGCTTGCGACAGTGTCCGACTTCTGGTTTCTCTAACACTTTCAAACCTGCCTATCGCTATCAGTCATCATACCACCTAAGTAGCATAAAGTCTGAGTCCTGCCAATTTTTAGTAAGCAAGAAATGCTTCATGGAAAATTAAAACACACAAAGAATTAGGAAATGCCCAGAGAGAAAACTATGGCAGTGAATGATTACAGATTACCTTTCCCAAATTTAACTAGTAGTTAGTAGTAACCTACTAGTAGGTTAGTAGTTACAGGAGATATGAATAAATTATTAAGATTATTGATTACACTATGTTTTAGACACTCACCATTTTTAAAATTTCATTATTGAAGCACAGTGTATACACAGTATCAGGTGTTTCAGGTTTCAGGTGCATGAGTTTCAGGTGTACAACACACTGATTCAGCAATTCCATATATTACTCAATGCTCATCACAATAAGTGTAAGTCACCATCAGTCACCACAAAACATTAACAATATTATTGAGTATACTCCCCACACTGTACACGTCCTCACTGCCATCTCTTACTTATATCTAGAAGTTTGTACTTCTTAATCCCCTTCACCTATTTTGCTCATCCCCCCACCCACTTCCCCTCTGGTAACCACCACTTTGTATATTTGTTTTTTGGATTCAACGTATAAATGAAATCATATAGCGTTTGTCTCTGACCTATTTCACTTAGCATGATACCCTCTAGGTCCATCCATGTTGTTCACAAATGGCAAGATCTCATCCTTTCTTATGGCTATCCATTGTACATATATATCTTCTTTATTCGTTCATCTATTGATGGACTCTTAGATTGCTTCCGTGTCTTGGTTATTGTAAATAATGCTACAATAAACACAAGGGTTGCATATACTTTTCAAATTTGTTTTTGTTTTCTTCAGGTAAATACCCAGTGGTGGGATTATTGGATCATACGGTATTCCTATTTTTAATTTTGTGAGGAACCTCCATATTGTTTTCCACAGTGGTTGCACCAATTTACATCCCTACCAACAGAGCACAAGGGGTCCCGTTTCTCCACATCCTCGCCAACACTTGTTATTTCTTGTCTTTTTGATACTAGCCATTCTGACTCGTGTGAGGTGATATCTCATTGTGGTTTTGATTTGCATTTCCCTGAAAATTAGTGATGTTGAACATCTTTTCATGTGTCTGGTGGCCATCTGTATGTCTTCTCTGGAAAATGTGTATTCAGGTCCTCTGCCCATTTTTAATCAGATTGCTTGCGTTTTGTTTTTTTCATTTTGTTTTGTTTTTTTGTTTTTTGGTGTTGAGCTATAGAAGTTCTTTATATACTTTGTATATTAACCCCTTATTGAACATATCATTTTTTATAACAGAGTTTCTACAGGAAAATGTGTACTAGTCTCAGATGGCTACATAATGGAAATATACTGCTTTCAGACCTATCATTTAACCCTGTAAGACAAACAGCATAAATATGACAATACACAAATTCTGATTCAAGAAAGAACTTATATTTACAACTATGTGTTTTACAAAAGTGAATTATTTTTTGCATCTTTTCCTAGAAGATTGTTATCTAAATTTTGCAGATAAGGAAATGGAGGCTGAAAGAGTTTAAATAATCTGCCACCGATAAACCAGTAAGGAGCATTTGTAGAACTGTAGCCTAGACCAGACTTCAAAGCCATGCTTTTTCCATTACACTTCTTTTCTTAGTGGAAATTATATCAAAACAATGGCTAAAAAGTTAACTTCCCACATGGTAGATCAGTGGGTCATTCAAAATGGAATTTGACATTTAGAAGACATTCCTCACAGAACAGCAACATTATGGTAGCACATATTTCTGATCTAAACTTTTAGACAGAACCCCTTTAACCACTGTCCCACCCAGCCAATTTCCTGTCCTATCAGTACTGCTAATTCTAAACATAAACCACTTGAAGAATTTTAACACACTTGCCAAAGAAACCAAAGGAAGACTTACAACCGGTAGTATAATTTTATGTGTACACTGCCCTCTGCTGGCTGAAGTAGGTAAATACTTCTCTAGAGTACTTCCTAATGCGGGTAATGGCAGCTTAAAGCCCAGCTGACAGTCAGTCCCTCACTATTTGTGAGTTCTGCTTGCTGTAAACACCTACAGTCACAGAGCACCAACATGATCGGGATGGCCATTTTACTTCAGGAAACATCAGCATTTATCCACACCGTTTCGTTTTTTAAAGAATGATGTGGAAATATAGAAATACATATCCTCTTTGGTGATTCTAAAATGTATCACTGTCATCTATGCCCGACCTAGAACTGCAAATTATTCTCTAATAAAAGAAAAAGTACATAAACTAGACATTGTTCAAGTTAATCCTTATTCAAGTTAATTATTTTTTACAACTCTACATCAAAAGGAGTAAAATAACAAAAAAGACATTGAAAGTACTTCAGCCACTTACAATTTATTTTAATCTAAATGGGAACAAATTCTCAAGAAAACAAAATTGTATGTTTTGCAGTAACTTTTGAAATGGACACTTTAAATGGAACTAATGACACCCTGAATTATACTGAGAATACACACATGTAAGAGTATTTCTCAAACGGAGCCTCACAAACTGCTCAGACTTTAAAGGAACTAAAGTTTCTTCACTGAGAAGTCCACATAGGTAACACTACCCTTCTAGTTACTGCTTTCTCCCCGAAACTTGCCATTCTTTATTATCATCTCCTCCGCAAACACCAGGAAGGTGTAAGGATTTTCCACAATATGGTGATTCGGCTGCTTGTTTGGTTTGTTTCTCGTGAGAAATGAAGCCTAGGTACCAGGGGACTGAAATGTTTTTGTAACACTGATTTTTGAAGAGTGATGTCAGGGTAATGACAAAATCCCATGTACTTTCAAAGAGAAAACTTTTAGTTAGCCATAACTGTTCTTTCTCTTCCTTCAAATGGATGATTTAAATATTGCTGAATTGGATTGTTTTTATTCTAGAAGGGCCCCAAATAATCCCTGAACAATTACTATTCATTAAGTATTTGTTGAGTTGAGCAAAACAGGCAAGATCTGTGAATTCACAGGGCTTATATGCTAGTAGAAGACAGACATTAAAGACTGTCTACCCAAACATATACTTACAAACCGTGATTAAACACTGGGAAGAGTTACCATAATATGAGACACCCAGCTAGATGGGGTGAAGATGGGGTGAAGAGTATGGACAATAAAAGCTTCCCTAAGGAAGGAGCATTTATCTGAGACCTAAGAGTCTCAGGTGAGAGGGGATAAGAGAGGAAACACAATGTGAGAAGACTCTGAAACTAAAAAGAGATAAATACATTCTGGGAACTGAAAACAGGCCAGTGTGGCTAACGCCTGGTACACAAAAGCGAAGGTGACACACAATGAAATGGCTGAGACAAGCCAGAAATAGATCACGCTGGCCTTAAGGTTATGTGAAAGATTCTGAATTTTATTTTAAATTCCACAGAAAGTCATTGATGACTTTTAAGCAGGGGAGCTCCACTATCTATTTACATTCTGGAGTCAGACACACTACCAATGCGTCATGAGATCACAGGTAAGAGCTTACCTATTTACATTCTTAAAGATCCTCTGGCTACTGCATAGGAAATATAACAGCAGGAGAAATCACAGAAGCAGGGAAACCAGTTGGGAGACTATTTTCAATAGCCCAGGAAAGCACTGTCTTCATGTGAAAGGGGGAAAAAAATTCAAGAAAACTATCATCCACTCATCTCAAGCCAGATTTCTGGACGCTACCTTAACTCCTGTTGCCCTCAGCCCAATTATACAATCAGTAATCAAATTCTGTCATGTCTACCTCCCTCCAAACTCTTAATTCTATTAACTCCTCTACAATCTCCGCTTCTACCCTTCTTAGTTTACAGCTTCATCATCTTTGCACCAAGATGTCAGAAGCCTCTACATTGCTACCACAGGTATCTTTCCACAACTCAAACTTACCTGCATATTAAAGCCCAGGTGACTTTCATAAAACACGAACTTTTGCCACTCTCCTAACATCCCTCATGGGCTTGCCATCACCAAAAGGATCAACTCGAAGTTCTTTAGTATGTAAAGACCTTCAACACTAAGCATTCTTTGGTTTTCAACTTCCGCTCCAACCATTCCTCCCCCAAATACTTAGTATTTCAGTCGTGCTAAAATACTTCAGGGCTCCCTGAATGGTCCACAACCCCTCTCATGCCTCTGTACCTTTGCTTAAAATGTTGGCTTCCTCTCTCTTTTTTTTTTTTATGTTATTTATTTTTGAGAGAGAGAGAAAATGAGCAGGGGAGGGCAGAGAGAGAGGGAAACAGGATCTGAAGCGGGTTCCACACTGTCAGCACAGAGCCCGACGTGGGGCTCGAACTTGCAAACCTTGAGATCATGACCTGAGCCAAAGTCGGAGCCTCCCAGGCACCCCAACTGGCTTCCTCTCTTGACAAGCACCATTTCCTCAGGTAGATGCTCTCCGGTGTTCACATAGCACCTCGCACAGGTCACTACAGAACCGAACATATGAGATTGGGATGGGTTGGGTGCCCACTTCTCTCACTGTGCAAGTACTCTAAGGATAAGGACTATGACCTAGTCTCTTTAGCCTCATCACCTTACACAAATGGTCCCATAAACACAGGCCGAGTGATGAAAGCCAGGGCTTTCCCCTTAGGGAACACGTAATCAAGTCCAGAAAAGAAAACATACAAAAATATGAGAAGTACATGAATATAAAAATCATTAAAAGGCACAGTTTTCTTACTAATTTCTGACAGCACCTTTTCCAAAATTTCACCTGTCCTCAAGACCTTAGATTACTATGTTTATTCACTCCCAGCAAAAACTTAAAACCTCCTTTACAGAGAAACAATGAGTCATCAGGTATGAGTTTCTTCAACTTCCTTGCCCCACCATCCTCTACTATAAACAATCCCCTAAGTTTACCTCTCACACCATCCCCATCCACATTCTGAGTAAAGCCAAAGTTCTCTCTCACTGTGTCCTTTTACTGCCAAAAGAGTTACTTTTATAGAAACCCCCAAACTTTGATGTAATCATCAATGTATAAAATTACTATTTAAAAATAAGGGATTTCCCCTAGAAAAGTGTGAGTTTGGAGCTGAAATTGCAGAAGTTCTACAGCCATTCAGAAGAAATCCAAATGGCTTCTATTATAATTACAGGTTAGGTTCAAGTTGTCCTTTTACTTACTGACAGTTCCTGATAATGAGATAATGATTTCTTCTACCTCACTAGTATTAACCTTAAGCCATTTATATTCTCAGAGTGACAGTAGTTTATACAAAACAGCAGTTTCATTGCAAACAACAGAGTACAAATGGCTTATGAAACTTATTCTATGATAAGTGAAAACCAACAATGCTGTCATCATAGTGAAAGCCACCAAACTAACAATGCTCATTTGATTTTGTCAAGAAAGACTCACTCCTGTATTCCTGAAACAGATTAAAGCTATGATACACATTCTTACATAAGGTGAGAGGAAGAAGGCAAAGAGATGGAAGAGAAAAACATTGGGTAGATTTCCTTTCTTGTAATCAGTAGAGTGAAATGAAAGGTAAATGACAGTGTTGAATCTAACAGGCCTCAGTTCAGCTTCGGGGTAATTACCCATGTCCGGCTTTTGTTTAAAAATCCTGCTCCCCTTATCAAAGCTTCCCACTGCTCTACATCTGGTACTGGACAGTAGCTATAGAAACCACTTGTGCTAAAGTTATACAACTATAAACAGCACTAGGCCATTTCCAAACCAAGGACAAGCAGGTCAAAAGTCTGGCATCCAATACTATTAAGAGAAACCTCTAACATTATTCTTAATGGGAGCAAGGTAAGGTTGGAAATCTTCATCCCTAAATTAGGTATTCATATATAATCTGTACTTGTAAAAAATTTCATTACTTTGCAAGATATTAAGTTACCTAAAGTCTATTAAAATACTTTAATGCATATTAAAATATTCACTGAGTTCTGAAAACGAGTAACATTTAATGATTCAACTTTGATATCCGGCACTCAACACATAACTTCTTTCTAACTGTAAAAAGACCATCATGGATATTTAAGCTATTAGGATGATACAGCCCTATAAGTACTTTTTTTATTAAAAAAAACTGTTTAATGTTTGTTTATTTCTGAGACAAAGAGAGAGAGACAGAGTATGAGCAGGGGAGGGGCAGAGAGAGAGGGAGACACAGAATCCAAAGCAGGCTCCAGGCTCTGAGCTGTCAGCACAGAGCCTGACATGGGGCTCAAACTCGTGAACTGCAAGATCATGACCTGAGCCAAAGTTGGACACCTAACCAACTGAGCCACCTAGGAGTCTCTAAGTAGTTTCTACATGCCTACCACTAAAAATACATTAACTTTATAAAATTCAAAACTTAACTTCGAATGTTAAAATAATACAGGGCCAACACACCAGGTAAAAATGTTATGACAACTTACTAGTTACTATATCTAAAATACTTAATAAAAACTAAGTAAGTCAGTAGCAAAGGATGAAAAATAGAGCAAAATATGCATTGGCATGCACACACATACTCTTCCACTTTAAACTGGAGACTATTCTTCTCCTAGTTGATTTTTTTAAATTGTCACAACCCATTATGAGAAAAATTAACAAAAATACACATGCATTTATGTAAAGATCAAAAAAAAAGCAAAATTACTTGGCTTATGGATCATTTCAATACTAGTGATAGTATGATGGAAAGCAAGAAAGTGATTACCATATTAGTCAGATTAGTGGTTATACCTGCAAGCGAGGTGTTTAGGATCAGAAATAGAGGTGCTGACTGCTGTTTAACCCTAACCTTGGTGGTGGTTACACAGATGTTCACTTTATAATTATTCATTAAACTGCACACTAAGGTTTTAGGCAAAAAAATATGTTGAAAATCTCACAGTTGTATTCCTCATGGGTCATGGGGAGGGAAGAAGATGTATGTTCATGTTTGAATTTGAAAACCACTAGGAAGGGGCGCCTGGGTGGCTCAGTCGGTTAAGCGTCCGACTTCGGCTCAGGTCACGATCTCGCGGTCCGTGAGTTCGAGCCCCGCATCAGGCTCTGGGCTGATGGCTCAGAGCCTGGAGCCTGTTTCCGATTCTGTGTCTCCCTCTCTCTCTGCCCCTTCCCCGTTCATGCTCTGTCTCTCTCTGTCTCAAAAATAAAAAAAAATAAAAAAAGAAAACCACTAGGAAAATAATTCTAAGTTACGCATATAATAGAGGATAAAATACACACACACACACACACACACACACACACACACGCAAAATACCAACTAGAATTGCCATTCACCAATTTTAAAGGAAGCCAGAGGATCATGCAGATTCCACACATAAATTTCCCATTTCCCTAAACCATTCATACCTTAGGACTCCCAGATTGTATTTTGCAACTGATCGCTAAGATTCTATAATATAATATCAGTATGTTAAAAACTGTTTTACTGTCATAGCTTGAAAATATGATCATTACAGTCAGAGCATAATGGCAGATGCTCTCTCTACCTTTACAGAACTGCTTTTTCCTGCAAATAAAAGAGACATATCCTAGAATCCAGATATCTTAAATGATTACCTTCCTGGAGCAGGTAGGGGATAAACTTTTGCTTTTTCTTGGTTTACCAGAAACAATTTAAAACCATTATGAGAGTATTAACAAAATATCCAGTTTGTTTGGCAAAATCACTTAGTTGCAGAAGTAGAGAAGAAAAAAATCAAATGATGACCTTTAACATTCAAATTCAAGGAAAAGTACCATTAGCAACTAATGTAAGTCATTCAGAACAAGATAACATGAGACACGTAGATGACCATCGTCCTTAAAACTTAATTCAACATGACATGCAGCATCACCAGGCTTTTATCTACTTTTACAAGCCTTTTTCAAACATCAAGTCTAAACATAACTCATAGATAACCCAAATAGTTTCCTTCTGACTTACTACAAAAAATAATTTTTAAAAAGACTCTTCTTTCTTGGTCTTTCTCCCCCCCCCCCTTACATATGCATTTGATGGCAATGAACACTGTATCTTATTAATACAGACTTAAAGTTCATGTCTAACTGCCAGATTCTTACCAGATTCTAATTACCAGTGTCACCTGGTCTTATTTTTCCCACTGATAAATGAAGTAGTGTCTCCTTTCTACCAAGCATTATATGATTGAAATACTTCACACCTAATCTCTAATTTTTCGTAGCTCTAATCAAAAGGAAAATATCCACTTTCCTGGCATGAGATAGGCAAAAAAACAAACAAACAAAAAAAACTAAAATATTTCAGAAAGAAAGGCCAGCCCGGAGAAGACATCTTTAATTCAAAGAGCTGCCAAAACAACTAACAGCACTAATCCTGAGAACAGATAAAGCATAACAAAATATGCACAGGCATTATGTCAGCAAAACACCAGTTTATGATTAGCAACACTTAATCATTCTAATATGTAGACTACTTATGGCAAAGACTAATTTCTTCTACTTCAAGCCATCCCTAAGTCATTTTCTCAAAGAAGTGACCTTGGTGTCTCTTCCCTTCCTTCCTCATTTAAAACATGTTATATTAATGGTTCTCTCTCCATAGCTTCAAAATTTCTTGGTACTTAAGTCCCTCAGTTTTGGCCACCCTCCATTCTGATTAATGAAGCATTCATCAGCTTCCTGTTAGTGGACTCTTCATTCAATCCAAAATTTAAAAAATGAACATTAACCCTCAGCACCTGTCACTATGACCTCCCAACATTCCCTATTTTAAATCATCTGAATTACACTGGCTAACTGTAAAATTACAGCTGATATACATAACTTTAGTCTAAATTAGTGTCCATATATCTATACTTCAGTACTTCCCAAATCACTATAAGGTATCAATCATGTCAGGTAAAGAAGTCACAAAACAAACAGGGCACCTGATGGCCCATTTAGTGCAGTGGCAACTTAAGATACTCTTTTTTTTTTACACTTAAACATACTATAGAATAGACTTTAAAACCTGCATGTTTAAAAAAAGATTTCAAGGAAGTCTCAAAATGGGCTACTTGGGTACTCTTTCATCTGTCCAAGTATACTGGTAGAAAAGGCGGACAGTGTGCTGTTACAGGTGACTTTCACTGAAGATATAACTATGACACTGCTATTACACTGGTCCGCTCTGGACACGTCTGAAAATCAGCATTCTTTTCCTAATGAGTTTTGTACAAGAAAAATGTTTTATAGAAGTAGCCACTGTGACCACAACTATATATTGCAGCATCGACTACATGCTGTATCAACAGGAAAAATGAGTTCTAGTAAAACAAATCACATTCTACCATGGCCCCATGAACAGTGAGGAAAAATGATCTTTAAAAGAAACTAGAAATGTGCCACTCAATAGTATTTGCCTTTTAACCTTAGCATATTCCAAAGGTAGAAACATGTTTTGGTAAAGAGGCAACATGATGCATAACAAAGGACAAAGAATTTCAAGTACAAAGAGGAGTTTTGGTCTCAACTGGGCCACTTCCCAGTCTCTAAAATTAGCAAAATAATGTGCTTAAATGGATCTGAAAGTTTTGTAAACAATAAGCAGCATAAAAGTGTTGTATATACGTATGTGTTTATAGATACATGTAAGTATGTATATGTATATATATGTATATATACATACATAAGTGTATATATACACATATATATAAACACACATATATACACACACCCTTTCAGAATATACCAACTGGGAATAATGGCTTCTCTTATCAGACATCTTCATTAATATGGGCAGCGAAAATTTTCTTCTTTGTTACTAATGCCCAATAAGCAAGTCTAAAAACTATAGTCAATAATGAAAAGACACAAAGTTTTATAAAATACCCACATTCTTTAGACAGTTTTTGCATTTATAACTTGTTTACATTCTAAAAGGGGAGGGGGAGAACACTTTATAACAAAATGTATTAAGTAGGCCAAAAGTTAAACTGAGGTTAAACCTAACAAGTGACAAACCAAAAACACAGAGAGACAGTACACAAGAGTGTAAAAATCTACAATTAAGTCTTTCATTGCCAAAATCAACAACGCTGAACAAGACTGAGAATAATTTGTTAGATGCATATGAGAACAGTTTGACAATTTTATGTCATCACTTGCATTATAAAGGACTAGGATCTTGCTGCAATTATACACAGTCCTCTTCGTACAAACAGAACGTAGAAATGAAGTGATTAATTAAAAACCAAATGATTAATTTAACATGACAAAGTATTTTCAGTTATAGTACACTGCATACGAGTTAAAACTCACTGATCAAATTTGATCTTATAAAGTGAAGACTGCTTCAAGGCACCTGAGTGGCTCAGCTAGTTAGGCATCTGACTCTTGATTTCGGCTCAGGTCACAAGTTCGAGCCCTGTGTCAGGGTCTGTGCTGACAGTGTGAGCATGCTTGGGATTCTCTTTCTCCACTTCCACACTCACATGTACACATGCTCTCTCTCAAAATAAGTAAACATTTTAAAAAATAAATAAAATGAAGACTTTCAAAAAATTACTTGAGCATTAGGCTTTTCCCTTATTTTTTTAAATAAATTTGGAAAGGACAAGAGTAAAATAATAAAAACAACCAAACAAAAATTAACACTGCCTTTATAGGTTTAAAAATATCTAAGGTGAGTGCCTTTATTTATCATTTTTATGTAGAAGATTGTCAGAAACATCCTTAGATCATTCTTTATTTCTTCTTCCAAGCATCAAATAAACTGCTTAGAGAAATATTATAAATCTGATAAAAAAATACTGGAAAAAAGATGTTCTTAAATAAATTAAACTTACAGGAAAGCAAATGTGACATTGTTGACAACAGGTCTCAATTTTGCCATTAAGATAGAAATGACTGGTGGGGCACCTGGGTGGTTCAGTCGGTTAAATGGTTTCAGCTCAGGTCATGATCTCACAGTTTGTGGGTTCAAGCCCTGCATCGGGCTCTGCACTATCACCTTACGATTCTCTCTCTCTGCCCCTCCTCTGCTTGCTCTCTCTTTCTTTCTGTCTCAAAAATAAGTAAATAAATTTAAATAAAAAAAAAAAAGAAAAAGAACATTTAAAAAAAAGATAGGAATGCAAGCTGGTGCAGCCACTCTGGAAAACAGTATGGAGGTTCCTCAAAAAACTAAAAATAGAACTACCCTACGACCCAGCAATTGCACTACTAGGCATTTATCCACGGGATACAGGTGTGCTGTTTCGAAGGGACACATGCACCCCCATGTTTATAGCAGCACTATCAACAATAGCCAAAGTATGGAAAGAGCCCACATGTCCATCGATGGATGAATGGATAAAGAAGGTGTGGTATATATATACAATGGAGTATTACTCGGCAATCACAAAGAATGAAATCTTGCCATTTGCAACTATGGGGATGGAACTGGAGGGTATTATGCTAAGTGAAATTAGTCAGAGAAAGACAAAAATCACATGACTTCACTCATATGAGGGCTTTAAGAGACAAAACAGATGAACATAAGGGAAGGGAAACAAAATAATATAAAAACAGGGAGGGGGACAAAACAGAAGAGACTCATAAATATGGAGAACAAACTGAGGGTTACGGGAGGGATTGTGGAAGAGGGGATGGGCTAAATGAGTAGGGGGCACTAAGGAATCTACCCCTGAAATCATTGTTGTACTAATTTGCATTGCTAACTAATTCGAATGTAAATTTAAAAAAACAAAACAAGTCAAAAGAAAAAGAAAAAAAAAAGACAGAAATGACTGGGTTATTATGTGACCCCATTAATGATTAAAGAATCCTTTCTCTATATTTTCCTCTGAACAATGTTTCGGGCCATCATAACCATTATATGGTCCAAGTACTATTTATGAAGGCCAAAAAGAATGCTGATGTCATTCATTTTACTTTCTAACATCAAGACTTACAACTATAAAATCCACAGATAATATTTCTATTTTTTACATGTATTACTCATGTGCCTGGCACATAAATGTTAGTTACTATTACTATAATTAGTAACTCAAATAATTACATTAAGTGCTGTGATTTCTAAGAGCTGCAGTGTTACGAATTTATCAAATGCCTTACTTCCCTCAAAATACTAAAAGACAAACATATACATGAGAACTGACTGAGACAGCATGAAAAAAGCAGACTCTAACATGCAACAGGCATTTTATTCACTGTGATAGATACTAGTAACTGTTATGGATGGAATTGTGTCCCCCCAAACTCATATACTAAAGCCATTACTCCCAGAATAACTGTAGTTGGAGACTGGGCCTTAAAGGAGATGATTAAAGTTAAAGGACATGGGAAGGGTAGGGTCCTAACCCAACAGGGCCGATGTCCCTGTAAGTAGAGACAGACACCAAGAATATACACACACAGTGGATACAGCAAGAAAGAGGCTGTCTGCAGCCCAGCAAGACAGGCATCATCAGAAACCAAACCCGCTGGCACCTTGACCTCAGACTTCCAGTCTCCAGAACCGAGAAAATAAACTTCAGTTATTTAAGCCACTCAGTCTGTGGTATTCTGCTATATCAGCCCAAGCAGACTAACACATAGTTCACTGAAAAAGTTGGTAAAAGCAGGAAAAAAATAAAAATGCTCTGTAAAAATACTGAATATCTTAACTTGAAAAACTGTATATTCATTTATCAATCTTTTGATATAGAATCAAAGATTTCCTACAAAGATTTCTAGTTTTGGCTTCTGTAAAATGATGCAAGAACTTAAAGACTCTTACAAAGCAATCTGGGTACAGAAACCTAGATTCGGATAGCTTTTTTCTAACCTTTTATACTCATCTCACCCATTCCCAGTCCAAGAGTTTTATTTAGCAACTCACTTTATCCCATCTTTCTAAAGTATTCCACTTAGCTTTTATAGAAACGACAACTTTATTCTCACACTCACACTTCACTGGAATTTACTAGCATTTAATTACATCACATAATTACCATAACAAATATAACCAGCATAAACAACTCACAAAACAAACACAACTGGCTCATGGAATATAGACAACTCAGCTGGTAGGTACAGAAGCATAGAGATATAGTAGAGATCAAGCAACTCACCAGCTGGAAGTATGCAACATGTTACAGGCATAGGTGCTGGTGTTTTAGGACAAAAATGGCCAGTATTAGACAATCAACAGAGTTTGCCACGGAGGTTGGTTAAGAGGATTTCTATTGTACATCCAAATACATTTTACCCATCAAAAACTGTCACTTCGGAATGTTGCCACTGTGCCAAACAATATGGAAACCCCTCTTTTAGAATTTCTGAATCTGCCTAATGTTTTAAATATTCAATAGATCATCAATCTTGGAACAGGATTTGATTTCCAAAAAACAACAATTAGGTGATGGGTCTGCTATAAAATGTGAGCACCAAAGTCCAGTAATAAAATTCAAAGAAAAGCAAAGTGTCACTAGATAGCAAAATAACTGTTTAATATTATTTCTTTAAATGTAAATCTAAAAATTTCAAGAATATGCTGAATAAGTACAACATAAATATAACAAGTACAAGATGCCACCCCAAGAATATCTATCATTTCAATATAAAATTCTGTTGTTTTAAAAATGACAACCACTTAAGGACGCCTGGGTGGCTCAGTCGGTTAAGCATCCGACTTCAGCTCAGGTCACGATCTCACGGTATGTGAGTTCGAGCCCCGCGTCGGGCTCTGTGCTGACAGCTCGGAGCCTGGAGCCTGTTTCAGATTCTGTGTCTCCCTCTCTCTCTGACCCTCCCCCATTCATGCTCTGTCTCTCTCTGTCTCAAAAATAAATAAACATTAAAAAAAAAAAAAGACAACCACTTATATTATATCGCATTTACCTATACATGTATATGTATGTAAACACACACATATAACCCCGTTCCTGAGTGAACACAAATCAACTATTTATATATATAAATAACTTCACTTTCTGAAATGCCCTGATACTGAAGCCTGATTAATGAAGAAACTTTATGTCACACTGAATCTTATTTAGTAATTAAAATAAATCACTAAAGTTTGTGCATAAAGAAGTAACATAATGGATGCAGTGTTTTAGAAAGTCATTTAACAGTTAAGAACTAGAGGTGTAAAAAATGGAAAAGATAATTTAGGAAACAACCAGAACAAACGAGGTATATGATAGTAAGAGTCTAAATTAGAGATAGATAGCAAATGGAAATTAAAAGGACAAAGGACAAAAACAAGAAGTCTATAATAATATATTCAAAAAGCACTTTACAAATATTAGTTTTCATTACTGTGAAAGAATCCATAAGCTGTAAATCAGATGAAAAAAATCAAATGCAGAGTAGAGGTGAGTATGACAAAATCTTCAGGCAGTAACACTGTTCTTTCTTGCTTATTGTACAGATCAAAAACAAAGATGGGACACACTCAAGGTTAGTGAATTTGGGAAAGCTGTGGTTGTCGATCCAGATAAGTATAGCTGAAGGAGCATGTTGTAGATTTAATTAAGCTTCATTATGAGGCATTATTCATATCAATTCTGATCTGGATATGAAATAACAGATGTTTTGTTCTTCTCAAGAATTGTGTGTGTGTGTGTCAGAAAGAGCACATGCATTGAGTCCTAACAAATGAGAGAAAATGACTTTGTCCATTATATAAAGTGACTTTTTCTTTGCAGAATAGTCTTCAATCAAGTAGGTTATGCTTTGGAGGAAAAACGGTAACTAGTAGATTGCTAGTTAGACAATAGTTGTTTAATTAAGTGTGCTGTTTTTCTTTGTTTAACTGAATTCGTGACAAAGATGAGAAGTTAAAGTCAACTTCTATTTCTACTCTGCTATTTAACTTCTATATCCAATTCCTACCCTGTAAATCTCACCAAATGTCACAAAACTCTTGAACTTCAAACTCAATTACAGGAAAACTAGAAAATTCTCTTTTGGATTCTTCCAGAATTTACCCAAAAAATACTAGGATAATTTACCTCAAATGTCTTCACCTTTTCCATGGTTATCAAGCGCCTTGATGTGTGACTGGAAAGCTTCTGCTCACAGTTGCTAATGAGTTGCAGGCAAGGGTGCCAGGGTACCATCTCCTCAGTGTATCTGAAGAAAGCACAGCTGACTTTTAGGAACACTCATATGTGCACCCCACACAGGATCGTCACGGGGTTATCCAGTGTGGTATAGATGTCCTCCCACTCCACGCTCTACATATTTTATTTTACATATACTGACTATATAATCCATAAACAAACATTTTACAAAGTACTTTAATATTACTTCTGAAAAAAGCAGTTTAATTTTTTTTTTACCTGTGGCCTGAGACTAAGAGACAGTGAAAGAATGTTTTACAGAAGAACACAAAGCATTTAACGATTTGACGTTAACAAGACAAGGATTCCACCCTAAAGGGTCCCACAAGAGCACATAAGACAGAAATATATTCTGTAACAAACAATCCCTTGATATGCATGAGGGACTGACTCATCTGGAGATTTTTATGAATTCCCAAAGAATGAAGTCTACTCGGCATATATTTTCCCTATAAAATGAAGTGCTCCTGCAAAATTTTAATGGCATCTTGAGATCTCTATTACCTTTGTAAATACAGGAAAAGTTATTTGTAAGATTATTCAAATAAACTAGCAATAAAATAAGCACCACATGGTCACCTTAACCATGGAAGAAATCAAAGCCACAATAATGAGCAGTGGTGATTGCTGCTATGCAGCCCAGGTACCACATGTATGGAGGTGATGACACCTAGAAAGCAGGATAGTCAGGCAGCAGTAGTTCTGAACCATCTGACAGGTTGTTGGCATCACTCTTGGCAGAAGAAACAGGTGACAGATGAGGGGGAAACAGCTATGGAAGAATGCTGAAGAACAGCAGGGGAGGCACTCATTAGGTATGGGTACCATTAAGAACACTGTGATGCCTAGTTTTTATTTTTCCTTTGCAAATCTTTTGCCTTTCTAGGTAACCTCTGCAAACATTTATTATATGGGAAATTTTCAAGTTCTGGTCCAAAGTGGGAAAGGTGCCAATTAGCACTTCCCATAAAGGACACCATCTCAGCTAGCCCATTCCAGTGCATCAACATGGTCTTCACTACCACTCTTTTACTGACTTCGCTAGTCCCTCTGACCTTCAATGAGCTCTCCCTCATTATCTCAACCACATGCTCAAAACCTTCATCACCCACTTACAAAGCAACATTCATAATGCACTTCACTGTATTATCAGTGGAAGGAATTCCCTTGAAGTCATTCTCTGCATCCTTCCTTAGAGCTCTCCAGTAGGTAATGACCATTTCACATTTTGCCTGATCTAACAATTCTCTAAAGTTCACTATCTAGTCAGAAATGTTGTCTTTCTCCTAAGATTAGTTAATATCAAATTTGGGAGTCTTCATACAAAGCATTTATCATATGGAGACATACATTCTACACCATGGTTAACAGAAAAAAAATATATAGCCTTGACCTTAAGCTTGAAAAAGCAGAGTTTATAGATGTCTAAAATAGTATTTGTCAAACTTAGTTATGTACCTTTTTTTAAAGGAAAAAAATCTTATTTCCTGGCAGAGTTAACTTAAAGTATTCTTATTAAAATGTAACTTAAAGATATATAAGCATAAGTTAGATATAAAGTCCATATGCTTACATTCTTTAAATACCTATAAAACCAAAACAAATTTATAAATCAAAAGTACAAAACCAATACAATTTTAATACTGATGACACGAATGATGCTAAGGTTGTGAAACTAAGTCACCAGGCCTTTGGCTTAAGAGCAGAAAAACATAGTTATGTGTTTTTTGTTTTTTTTTTTTAATTTTTTTTCAACGTTTATTTATTTTTGGGACAGAGAGAGACAGAGCATGAACGGGGGAGGGGCAGAGAGAGAGGGAGACACAGAATCGGAAACAGGCTCCAGGCTCTGAGCCATCAGCCCAGAGCCTGACGCGGGGCTCGAACTCATGGACTGCGAGATCGTGACCTGGCTGAAGTCGGACGCTTAACCGACTGCGCCACCCAGGCACCCCCATAGTTATGTGTTTTATATTACCTTTTTGACTTGATCTTTAAGTTTAAGCATGAAAGAATGTCATTTGGGTTATCATTATCATTAACAAGCTCGGTTTTTTTTTTTTTAATGTTTATTTATTTTTGAGACAATTTGTGAGAGACAGAGTACAATCAGCAGAGGGGCAGACAGAGGGAGACACAGAATCCGAAGTGGGCTCCAAGCTCTGAGTTGTCAGCCCAGAGCCCAACACAGGGCTTGAACCCACAAACCGTGAGATCATGATCTGAGCTGAAGTCGGACTCTTAACCGACTGAGCCACTCAGGCGCCCCGCCCCATTAACAAGCTCGCCTTGAATCACTACCCTATTATACTAGGACCAATTTAGCTGTATACTCCCAAAATACCATGCTAAGAATTTTAAAATATCAACAAAAAAAAGTTTTTTTAATGTTTATTTACTTATTTTGAAAGAGTGCATGTGAGCAGGGGAGGGGCAAAGAGGGACAGAGAGAACCCCAAGCAGGCTCTGCGCTGTCAGCACAGAGACTGACACAGGGCTCCACCTTATGAACCATGAGATTACAACCTGAGACAAAATCAAGAGACACTTAAACTGACTGAGCCACACAGGTACCCGCTAAAATTCTTTACTACAGATTTACTAATAGATTTTATACCAACATACTTCAATGAACTGTTTGCAAAGTGTTAAATAGAAGCCATAAATCTGTACTATGCCTGGGTTATTATGATAGTATGGTATGCTATCTTCGTTTCATTTCTATTACTATACCCCTACAATCCAAACATCTATTTAAAACCTAAACCAGCCACAATAGACAAGTCCACAGAGGTAGATAAGTGGTTGCCAGGGGCAGAAATAGTGGTGACTGCTTATGTATATGGGGTTTCTTTAGGGGTGATACAAATGTTCTGGGATTAGAAAGTGGTGATGGTTGCACAACTTTGTGGATGTACTAAAAACCATGGAGTTGTAAACTGTAAAAAGGTGACTTTCATGATATACAAATTATAACACATTATTTTTTTTAAAAGCAAAACCAACTGTGCATAGGCCCCTAGCTTTTCCATAAATCATGACACTCATTTTCCTATTAATCTTCATGCCGTAAGCTATTTCCAAATGTCACTACAATTTCACCTCCCATTTGAGAAACAGATTTTGCACTGATTAGAGCACTCACTGAAAATAGCTCAAGGTATCACTTTTTCTTGTTTCCTAGTTAAGAGATGAAAAACATGTTTTCTTTGCTGCTCTGAGCCACTCCAAAACTCATTTTACTAGAGTTACTGTTTATTCCCAATATAAAGCAAGCCATCATGCTATATGCCTTAAACTTATACAGTGACATATATCAATTATTTCTTCAGTAAAACTGGGAAGAAAAATGTATCCCCAAATCCTACATTGGGGCATACTTTATAAAGCTTCTTTACTTTATCAACATTTTTATCACAAGCATTAGCAGCGGGATTTCTATTAAAGGGCATCTTTTACAAAGAAATGCAGTTTGTGATCACCTCAAGAAAGTTATCTGTGTGTAATGCCAGTAAGAAAACAACACAATATGGAGACATAAAGCCTGAGCAAACAGCTGAACTCTGTAGCTTAGCAATTCCTATAATATCAAACACACATGAGTTGAAGTTATGTCATCCAAACGATATTAATGACATAGATCTTCGGGGTCACTTGCAAGTAGCTGCAACTCTGAATAATAAACCCATAAATACCAACAGTTTACAGTAATTTTATGTGGTCAGTCTCTAAGAGTGATAAGAATAAACTACTGAGAGCACAGATAAAAGATTAATTCTACTAAGAAGGGTTGGAAAAGTATCACAGAGATGGTGACAGTTAAGTCAGACCTTGAAAGATTACTAGAATTTTATCAGCAGAGGAAAGAAGAAATGGTTTATCAAGCAATGGGCACAGAATAAACAAAGGTGAAAAGATACGAAGTGTACAGAGCATCTTGATGCTGGCAAAAAATCCGACATGCTAGAGTGGGGGAAAAACTATACCCAAGGAAATACAGCCAGTCTGTTGAGTAGCAATTTCTTCACTGCAAATGGAAAATCCTTTTTCAATCATCAGCTCTGACAATTCCTTGCAAATAACTAAATTTTCAAAGGTAGTACTTTATTTTTATCATGTCTTATACTTTTAAAATGCCCTGGATTTAAAGAGTAATGCCTGAACTTGATTATAATATGTAATTCTTATTTTTAAACTTGAATCGTGTAACAGAATTTGATTGAGTAAATGAATTCAGTAGTAGAACTAAAAGCCTATATTCAATAGACCAAAAATACAAACATTTTAAAATTAAGCTGTGCTCGGGGCGCCTGGGTGGCTCAGTCGGTTGAGTGTCCGGCTTCAGCTCAGGTCATGATCTCACAGTTTGTGAGTTCGAGCCCCACATCGGGCTCTATGCTGACAGCTCAGAGCCTGGAGCCTGCTTCGAATTCTGTGTCTCCCTCTCTCTCTGCTCCTCCCCGACTCATGCTCTGTCTCTCTCTTTCAAAAATAAATAAAAACATTAAAAAAAATTTTTTTAATAAAAATAAAAAAAATAAAATTAAGCTGTGCTAATGTATTTTAAAATGAAATTTTTATTCTTAAAAAGCTATATTTTCAATACAATATAACCAAACAAATTCTAAATTGTTTAATTCAGAACCAAGAACATTATTTCAAACATTTCTAGATGATTTTAGTCTTAAATTCATCATAATATTGTGCTATTTTAAAAAGAACAAAGATTTTGGATGACATATAGTACAGAAGTAAAAATAATTTATTTCCTAACACAAGACAAACTAAGTTCATTAATAAGTTAACAGTAATAATAATTAATATTTCATTAGTAAGGTCACTTTAGGCTAAAGAGAAGGAGATCTTCCTCTTCCCAGATGCAGCCTGAGGTGACCTCTGAGAATGGTTTTCTATTCACTTGACCCAAAAAACCCCTACAAAACCATGCAAATCAAGAGGTTCAAATCATCATGTTCACTTTAAGAACACATGTGAAACTTCCCAGGCCATCAAGGGTTTGCATATCTGAAAAGCCACCGAGTATTTGAAGGATGTCACTTTGCAGAAGCAATGTGTGCCATTCCATTGCTACAATGCCAGAGTGGTAGGTGTGCCCAGGCCAGAGAGTGGGGCTGCACACAGGGTCAGTGGCCTAAAAAGAGAGCCGAATTTTTATTGCACATGCTTAAAAATGCAGAGAGTAATGCTGAGTTTAAGGGTTTAGATGCAGATTTTCTGGTCATTGAGCACATCTAGCTGAACAAAGACCCCAAGATGTGGCATGGAACTTACAGGGCTCACAGTCAGATTAACCCATACATGAGCTCTCCCTGCCACACTTTCAGTGAGATGATCTCTTTTCAGTGAGATAATCCTTACTGAAAAAGAGCAGACTGTTCCCAAACCAGAAGAGGAGGTTGCACAGAACAAAAATATATCCCAGAAGAAACTGAAGAAGGGGCACCTGGGTGGCTCAGTCAGTTAGGCAACCAACTTCGGCTCAGGTCATGATCTCATGGTTCATGAGTTCAAGCCCTGCATCGGGCTCTGTGCAGACAGCTCAGAGCCTGCAGCCTGCTTCAGATTCTGTGTCTCCCTCTTTCTCTATGCCCCATCCCCACTTGCATTCTATGTCTCTCAAAAATGAATAAACATTTAAAAAAAATTTTTTTAAGAAGAAACAAAAAATTATGTCCCAGGAGTAAATTCTGCATAAAATAAATGCAAATAAAAGTAAAAATAGAAAGGAAAAAAAAGTACAGGGAGGGTAAAACAACAGAAGCCTAATTATGAACATTAGAGAACATGGACATAAATTTCTTGAGAGATAAAGTCAGGGAAGTAAATACCATAGTAGTCTTCCCATGTGTGCATCAGACACATACCTAGATGAGAGCTTTCCCTTGATAAACATGTAGGTAAAAAAAAAAAAAAGTGATAAAAGCATATATCCCTTTTCTACTTCTAAAATATCCCTTTGGTTATATGCATTTGGAAATTTCTCATTGCTGAAAATTATTAAAATTGAGAAGTCACTGAAAAAAATATCCAATGTCCATTTGTAAGGTCTTTAGAAATATTAAAAATACTTAAAAGTACCTCCAATTTAATTTTGTATAAAGAGAAAGGAATAAATAAAAGAACTACAAAAGATATTCTTAAGCACATTCAACTTGAATTATAATTAAATACAGAACAACAAAATAGTGGGCAGTCAGAAATGCCAAAAAATAATAAGTACACAAAAACTAATGGGAATATTTCAAAAGGACAGAGGAACCACCTCAAAGTAACTCCCACGGATCAAATCTGAGACAATTTGAGCAACAAAATAGTGACAATAATAAATTATAGCCCAGTGAATAATACAAGCATCCATAAAAGTATAAATTAAGCACTCCATAAAAATATAAATTAATAAATTAGTAAACAAATAGGGGAAGAAGGGAAAACTCTTCCTTACTGTAGAATGCCAACTTAGAAATGTAGAAGGAATGATGGAACAGAAAAGTCATCATTGTGGTGGTTGTAAACAATGGAGTTGACAATGTGAATAGTGACTGGATGAACAAGATAGTGATGTAATACTGGGATATCTCCCCTGATGAAATACTAGTCAAAGGAGAAAATGATGGCTCACAGTGGAGAAACCTGACAGAGAACAACAGGACTAGATGATCAAATTTAAGATCTCTAGTAGCAGTTAACTCTGTGTGCCCCACGATGCAGTGCATGAAAAACACAGTATAATTTTTGTAGTATTCCTACCAAGATCATTACCTGAATCTGGTCCTAAAAGAAACATCAGATGGAGGGAGACATCAACAGGAAGATAGCAGCATAGGAGGATGCTGGGCTCACCTCATCCTGCTGATCCCTTAGATTCCACCCACATCTGCCTAAATAACCCAGAAAACCGCTGGAAGACTAGCAGAACGGACTCTCCGGAGCCAAGCGTAGACAAGAGGCCCATGAAAGAGGGTAGGAAGGGCGGAGAGGCGGTGCATGCTACACGGACTGATGGGAAGGAGCCGGGGCAGTGGAGAGGCAGCCCACTGGGCAAGGCAGAGCCCCCAAAGTCTGGCTTGCAAAAGCGGAGGGGCCAGAGTCTGTGAGTTCTGACAGCTAGCGGGACTTAACATCTGGAATGTTAAAAGTCAACAGCTCTGCTCGGAGAGCAGGAGGGCTAGAGGACACCGGAGGGAGAGTTGTCAACCCCGGGAGACAGAGCTCAGCTTGGCAGAGGAACAAAGGTGCTGGCAAGCGCCATTTCCCTCTCCCATCCTCCAGCTGAAATTCCAAAAGGAACCAGTTCCTGTCACCAAACTTGCTTGTGCCGTGCAAATGCACAATGCTGTGCTTCTGTGGATCCATCCCTCTGATGGGCCTGCCTCCCTCCTGGTGCTGCACGGGACCACCATCAGCAAAGCTAGCTAAACCTGCCCCTCCCGCCCCTGCACACCTTGCGGATCCACCCCAACTAATATGCCAGATCACATCGAAGCAGCACCACAAGCCTGGCAGTCTGCAAGTAGCCCAGACAGAGGCCACACCACTCCACAGTGAGTCCTGACCCTGGAAGAGGGGAAGATAAAGTACACACCAGTCTGACTGTGGCCCCAACGGTAGGCTGCGGGCAGACATCGGGTCTGACTGCGGACCCGCCCACCAGCACAAGTTTCTCTGGACAGCACAGGGGAAGTGCCCTGCAGTTTGGAGCTACCACAGAAACTACCAAAAATGCTGAAACGTAAGAATTCTCCTCAAAAGAAACTCCAGGAAGTAGCAACAGCTAACGAATTGATCAAAAACGATTTAAGCAACATAATGGAACAAGAATTTAGAATAATAGTCATAAAATTAATCGCTGGGCTTGAAAAAAGCAGAGAGGACAGCAGAGAATCTATTGCTATAGAGATCAAGAGACTAAAACCTAGTCATGGGTAACTAAAAAATGCTATAAATGAGGTACAAAATAAAATGGAGGCAGCCATAGCACAGACTGAAGAGGCAGAGGAAAGAATAGGTGAATTAGAAGATGAAATTATGTGGGGCGCTTGGGTGGTTCAGTCAGTTAAGTGTCCGACTACAGCTCAGGTCATGATCTCACAGTCCGTGAGTTCAAGCCCCGTGTTGGGCTCTGTGCTGACAGCTCAGAGCTTGGAGCCTGCTTCAGATTCTGTGTCTCCCTCTCTCTCTGCCCCTCCCTTGCTCATGCTGTCTCTGTCTCAAAAATAAATAAAAACATTTTTAAAATTTTTAAAAAAAGAAGATAAAATTATGGGAAAAGAGGAAGCTGAGAAAATGAGAGATAAAAAAATCCAGGAGTATGAGGGGAGAATTTGAGAACTAAGTGATGCAATCAAATGGAACAATATCCGTATCATAGGAATTCCAGAAGAAGAAGAGAGAAAGGTGCTGAAGCTGTACTTGAACAAGTCATAGCTGAGAACTTCCCTGATCTGGGGAAGGAAACAGGCATTGAAATCCAAGAGGCACAGAGAACTCCCTTCAGACGTAATTTGAATCGATCTTCTGCAGGACATATCATAGTGGAACTGGCAAAATACAAGGATAAGGAGAGAATTCTGAAAGCAGGTAGGGATAAACAGGCCCTAACTTACAAAGGTAGACACATAAAGGGCAGTAGCAGACCTATCTACTGAAACTTGGCAGGCCAGAAAGGAATGGCAGGAAATCTTCAATGTGATGAACAGAAAAAATATGCAGCCAAGAATCCTTTCTCCAGCAAGTCTGTCATTCAGAATAGAAGGAGAGATAAAGATTTTCCCAAACAAACAAAAACTGAAGGAATTCATCACCACTAAACCAGCCCTACAAGAGATCCTAAGAGGGATTCTGTGAGTGAAATGTTGCGAGGACCACAAAGTACCAGAGACATCAGTACAAGCATGAAAGCTACAGACATCACAATGACTCTAAACCCCTATCTTTCAATAATAACACTGAATGTAAATGGACTAAATGCTCCAACCAAAAGACATAGGGTATTGGGGCGCCTGGGTGGCGCAGTCGGTTAAGCGTCCGACTTCAGCCAGGTCACGATCTCGCGGTCCGTGAGTTCGAGCCCCGCGTCGGGCTCTGGGCTAATGGCTCGGAGCCTGGAGCCTGTTTCCAATTCTGTGTCTCCCTCTCTCTCTGCCCCTCCCCCGTTCATGCTCTGTCTCTCTCTGTCCCAAAAATAAATAAACGTTGAAAAAAAGAAATTAAAAAAAAAAAAAAAAAAAAGACATAGGGTATCAGAATGGATAAAAAAACCAAGACCCATCTATTTGCTGTCTACAAGAGACTCATTTTAAACCTGAGGACACCTTCAGATTGAAAGTGAGGGGATGGAGAACTATCTATCATGCTACTGCAAGTCAAAAGAAAGCTGGAATAGCCATACTTATATCAGACAAACTAGACTTTAAATTAAAGGCTGTAACAAGAAATGAAAAGGGCATTATATAATAATTACAGGGTCTATCCATCAGAAAGAGCTAACAATTATAAATGTCTATGCGCCGAATATGGGAGCCCCCAAATATATAAAACAATTAATCACAAACATAAGCAACCTTATTGATAAGAATACGGTAATTGCAGGGGACTTTAATACCCCACTTACAACAATGGATAGATCATGTAGACACAGGATCAATAAAGAAACAAGGGCCCTGAATGATACATTGGATCAGATGGACTTGACAGATATATTTAGAACTCTGCATCCCAAAGCAACAGAATATACTTTCTTCTCAAGTGCACATGGAACATTCTCCAAGATAGGTCACAAACTGGGTCACAAAACAGCCCTTCATAAGTATAAAAGAATTGAGATCATACCATGCACACTTTGAGACCGCAATGCTATGAAACTTGAAATCAACCACAGGAAAAAGTCTGGAAAACCAAGAGCATGGAGATTAAAGAACACCCTACTAAAGAATGAATAGGTCAACCAGGCAATTAGAGAAGAAATTAAAAATATATGGAAATAAATGAAAATGAAAATACAACAATCCAAACACTTTGGGATGCAGCAAAGGCAATCCTGAGAGGAAAATACATTGCAATCCAGGCCTATCTCAAGAAACAAGAAAAAGCCCCAATACAAAATCGAACAGCACACCTAAAGGAAATAGAGGCAGAACAGCAAAGACACCCCAAACCCAACAGAAGAAGAGAAAGAATACACAATACAGAATCTAAAAAAATCTGTAGAGCAGATCAATGAAACCAAGAGTTGGTTTTTTGAAAAAATAAACAAAATTGATAAACCTCTAGCCAGGCTTCTCAAAAAGAAAAGGGAGATGACCCAAATAGATAAAATCATGAATGAAAATGGAATTATTACAACCAATCCCTCAGAAATACAAGCAATTATCAGGGAATACTATGAAAAATTATATGCCAATAAACTGGACAACCTGGAAGAAATGGACAAATTCCTAAGCATCCACACACTTCCAAAACTCAAACAGGAAGAAATAGAAAACTTGAACAGACCCATAACCAGCAAAGAAATTGAATCAAGTCAATTCAAGAAATTGAATGAAGTCAAGCTTTCACTTTTTGCAGATGACATGATATTATACATGGAAAACCCGATGGACTCCACCATAAGTCTGCTACAACGGATACATGAATTCAGCAAAGTCACAGGATACAAAATTAATGTACAAAAATCAGTTGCATTCTTATACACTAATAATGAAGCAACAGAAAGACAAAGAAACTGATCCCATTCACAATTGCACCAAGAATCATAAAATACCTAGGAATAAACCTAACCATGCTGAAAACTATAGAAAGCTTATGAAGGAAATTGAATAAGATACGAAGAAATGGAAAAACATTCCATGCTCATAGTAGAATATTGTTAAAATGTCAATACTACCCAAAGCAATCTATACATTCAATGCAATCCCAATCAAAACTTCACCAGCATTCTTCTCAAAGCTAGAACAAGCAATCCTAAAATTTGTATGGAACCACAAAAGACCCCGAATAGCCAAAGTAATATTGAAGAAGAAGTCCAAAGCGGGATGCATCACAATCCCAGACTTTAGCCTCTACTACAAAGCTGTAATCATCAAGATAGCATGGTATTGGCACAAAAACAGACACACAGACCAATGGAATAGAATAGAGACTCCAGAACTGGACCCACAAAAGTATGGCCAACTAATCTTTGACAAGGCAGGAAAGAATTTCCAATGGAAAAAAAGTCTCTTTAACAAATGGTGCTGGGAGAACTGCACAGCAACATGCAGAAGAATGAAACTAGACCACTTTCTTATACCACTCACAAAAATAAACTCAAAACGGATAAAGGACCTGAATGTGAGACAGGAAACCATCAAAACCATCAAAACAGGAATGTGAGAGCAGGAAAAACCTCTCTGACCTCAGCGGCAGCAATTTCTTACTTGACACATCTCCAAAGACAAGGGAATTAAAAGCAAAAATGACCTATTGGGACCTCATCAAGATAAAACCTTCTGCACTGCAAAGGAAACAATCAACAAAACTAAAAGGCAACCAACGGAATGGGAAAAGATATTTGCAAATGACACATCAGACAAAGAGCTAGTATCCAAAATCTATAAAGAACTCACCAAACTCCATGCCCAAAAAACAAATAATCCAGTGAAGAAATGGGCAGAACACTTCTCTAAAGAAGACACTTCTCTAAAGACATCCAGATGGCCAACAGGCACATGAAAAGATGCTCAACGTCGCTCCTCATCAGGGAAATACAAATCGAAACCACACTCAGATACCACCTCATGCCAGTCAGAGTGGCTAAAATGAACAAACCAGAAGACTACAGATGCTGGAGAGGATGTGGAGAAACGGGAACCCTCTTGCACTGTTGGTGGGAATGCAAACTGGTGCAGCCACTCTGGAAAACAGTGTGGACGTTCCTCAAAAAATTAAAAATGTATCTACCCTATGACCCAGCAATAGCACTGCTAGGAATTTACCCAAGGGATACAGGAGTGCTGATGCATAGGGGCACTTGTACCTCAATGTTTATAGCAGCGCTTTCAACAACAGCCAAATTATGGAAAGAGCCTAAATGTCCATCAACTGATGAATGGATAAAGAAATTGTGGTTTATATACACAATGGAATACTACCTGGCAATGAGAACAAATGAAATCTGGCCTTTTGTAGCAATGTGGATGGAACTGGAGAGTGTTATGCTAAGTGAAATAAGTCATACAGAGAAAGTCAGATACTGTATGTTTTCACTCTTATGTGGATCCTGAGAAACTTACCAGAAGACCATGGGGGAGGGGAAGGAAAAAAAAAAAAAAAAAGGGTTAGAGAGGGAGGGAGCCAAAACATAAGAGACTCTTAAATACTGAGAATAAACTGAGGGTTGACAGGGGGTGGGAGGGAGGGGAAAGTGGGTGATGGGCACTGAGGACACCTGTTGGGATGAGCACTGGGTGTTGTATGGAAACCAATTTGACAATAAATTTCCTATTAAAAATAAATAAATAAATAAATAAGAAACATCAGATGGACCCTGGTTGAGGGTCAACCTTTAGAATATACGCTGTATACTCTGCAAAACTATCAAAGACACAAAAGAAAAGAATGGGGACATATCCCAGACTGGAGGAGAATGACAAGATGGGTTAATAGAGCACATTTTCTCAGATGGACTGCAACTGATGAAATGTGAATAAGGTCCATGTACTGAACAGCAGTGTTATCAATACTGATTTCCAAACTTGGAGGGTTGACTGTGGTTTGACAAGAATGTTCTGGTTTCTGAGAAGTACAAGAGATGGGGCATTACTATCTGCAAGTTCTTAATTAGTTTCAAAAAGGATGAATGACAATGGGTATGTGATTACGTAATGAATGAGAAAGGAGGATACAGTAGATGACATTAATGGTTGGAAACTCTGGATGAGGGGAATTTTTTGTGCTACATTTGAAACTTCTATGTAAGTCTGAAACTATCTCAAAATAAGTTTTCTAAAAATTTACTGCTGGAATTCAGCTTATCTAAGGCAGGAACCACTTTTGTATGGAAAGAAATAAATGTGTTCTTCTCTGAAAATATTAATAAAGATCTGGTACCTGAGATCTGGTAAACTGTTAAATTAAGTGAACACAGCCCTGAGAATAAGGAAACGAATTAGCTAGCTAGCTAGCTAGCTATTAACTTTAGACAAGTCACTTCACTCCTTGGAAGTAATTTTCCTTATTTCTAAAATGAAAAGATTAAATGAGACTATCACAGGTCAGTGTTAAGAAGTCTGGGCAGGAATGTATACAGTCTTATCAGCTGATAAACAAATGCATGACTTAAGTTAAGCCATGGTAACTTCCAACACATTTATAAAACAAAAACCAGCACGGCTTCCAACAGCTGAAGGACCATCCACCATTTTGAAAAGACAGAAAGTTAACACTGTTCTAAAATGCTTTCTATATAATTATGTATAGCAGATACAGGAACTACATAATTTTTTAAAAATATTTCTATGGAAGATTGAAGAAACAGCCAAATTTTGAACCTAATTCTAAACTATCTTTGAAATCTAAAGATGCTGTCTTATTCAAGATATCTTCTGTTTCATTGTTGTTATATACAGCTCTGTTTATAATTAATAATTACTGAATAATAAAACCCAAACCAACAATATTGAACATAATCAGTGCTTTAAATATATGCACAACTTTTATTTTGTATTAGCTTTTAACAAAGATGTTGTGCCTGGGTGGCTCACTCAGTTGAGCATCCAACTTCAGCTCAGGTCATGATGCCACAGTTTGTGAGTCCAAGCCCCACAATGGGCTCACTGCTGTCAGCACAGAGCCTGCTTTGGGTCCTCTGTCCCCCTCTCTCTCTTCCCCTCCCGGCTCACGCATAAAAAAATACAATACAATACAATACAATACAATACAATACAATACAATACAATAAAAAAGATTTATTGCAGGGAGCCTGGGTAGCTCAGTTGGTTGAGCATCTGACTCTTGATTTCAGCTCAGGTCATGATCCCAGGGTTGTGGGACTGAGCCCTGCACGGGGCTCCTCACTGAGCATGGAGCCTGCTTAAGATTCTCTCAGGGCACTTGGGTGGCTCAGTCTGTTAGGCATCTGACTCATGATTCAGCTCAAGTCATGATCTCATGGTTTGTGGGATTGAGCCCAGTATTAGGCTCTGCTCTGACAGCATGGAGCCTGATTGGGATTCTCTGTTTCCCTCTCTGCCCCTCTCTTTCTGCCTTTCTCTCTCTCTCTCTCTCTCTCTCTCTCTCTCTCTCAAAAAAAAAATATAAGATTCTCTCTCTCTCTGCCTCTCTCCCATGCACACATGCTCTAATTAAAAAAAAAAAAAATTTACTGCATTTAAGGTGATCATAATAGCCAATAGGTATTTAAAGCTAGCTAGTAGTAGATGAATCATTCCACTAAGCTGTTAAAAATTACCTATGTTTGTGGCCTGGAAAAACAGTTACTGAAGAGCTATGATTTATTAGACACTGAGTTAAAAATGGTATAAAACAGTGGTTGGCAAACCTTTCCTCTAAAAGGCCAGACAGTAAGTACTTTAGCCTTTGTGGACCACATATGTTTCTGTAACATGTCTTTCTTTGTTGTTGTTTTTTTATTTTTTAACAACTCTTTAAAAATGTAAGAACACAGCTCAAGTGCCTTACAAAAATAGGCTGAGGACCACATCTGGCCCACAGGCTATAGTTTGCCAACTTCTGATATAAAATAAAAAGGTTAAAGCAATTCAATAAGAGAAAAGGGCTGGTTTTATACACATATGTAGGTAAACAAAGGCTGTTATAAACATTAAACATAAATATATTTACCCTGAATACAACTGGAAATAGGGGGAAAATATACTAGATATACAAATACCATAACGAAAGTGAAATGAAAAAATAAAATTATTTAATATTACATACTCTGGTGTGTATACTGGTAACCAATAGACTAGTCTTCCACCTAATACAAGGGTCTCCGCTGCAAAGTTTAACAGGTCAAAAAACATGTCACTCAGATGATAACTCAGGGAAACAGGAACATGGCTTTCTGGACTAGAAAAAGAAAACAAAATTTCAAAATCAATGAAAAATCTTAAGGCTTAAACTATGCTAATTAAAAAGAACAACATGCTCTTTTCAAAATAGTAACCTATTGCATTTAACTGTCACTTACCATTTTTCGATCCCCTTTGGTATTTCCTTCTGAGAACCTGTTCTTCTTGTAGATTCTCTGATACCATATGGGGCTAGGCAAAAAACAAATAATGCGGTCAAAAGTCACCTAATCACCAATGAGGCGCAGATGGACATCATGGGTCTCTAGAGTGACACTCAAGGAACGCATTGCTGCCCATAAAATATTCCAGCCAAGAATACACAACACAAGGAAGATTCTACTTAAAACCGTGGGAGGGCCAGCAAACCAATGTGTTCTTCAAAAATGTCAGTGTCATAAAAAATAAAGGCTGTGAAAGTGTGACAAACTAAAAGAGGCCTAAAAGAGATTACCAAATGTAATACCTGATACTAGACTGGATATTATTGTCCCAGAGGGAAAAATAAAGAAATATGAAGACAGTAGAGGTAGGGAGAAGACAAGGCTGACATTTTTGTGTGTGTTGATAAGTTTTGTATTTTAAGTGTAAGTGACTTTAGGGAACTAATTCTACTCCTACTTTTGTATAAAAATAAACTTACGATCAGTGATGATTGCATCAAAATATGTGCCCTTCCTCCAGGAAGGTTTAGATGCATCTGAAACCAGGACATCAAGGTAATACTTCTCTAAACCATACTGCCGAAGATTTGCCCTAATGTTTTCATCTGGTCCTCTCCATTTCTGGTTTTTCCTACTAGCCTTTCCTGAAGGGAAAGAAAAAGGAATACAGAAACTACTAAATCAAATAGAACATTCTTACTTCTTGTCATTTAGCTAGAAGTAATTTTTAACTCCTTTACACCTATATTTACAATAAAACTTTTCAAGTTATTAATTTTATTTACATAAACTTATTTTTATTTCCATTTACTACAAAAAATATTTTGAACAGTAAAACATACTTTCTACCTGATCTTGTTCTGTCACCTTTCAAGTGAAACTGCCTTTAAACACTCATTCAATACTTACCAAACTCAAAGCATATACAAGTAAGATACAGAGCTGAAAAGAACATGGTCCTTTTCCTGCAGGAGCAATCAGCCCCATATAGAAATAGTGATGAATCAGATAAATGATAAATGAAGAGAGCTAACTTGGGAAATATGGAGTTCTAGGACCATGGAGAGAGGAAGCAAAATGGAGACATTACAGAAGAAAAGTTAAAATGAGGATTGAAGGAAGAAGTTCAAAGTTCTGGTTTAGGCATCACAAGTGGATGATGACGCTGTTGATTAATTTCAGAAAAACCAAGAGGAAAACAAGCTTAAGGGAAAAAATGAGATTTACTTGAGATGTATCAACCTTGCTTATCAGCTACCTATAGATCATTCAGAAAGAGCTATTTAGTGGGTACAGGCCAGAATATATGCACTTAAAGTTAATCCTGTAAGAACAAATGACATTTTTATTGACCTAGGTGGCAGTTATGTGTTTGTTCTATAGTTATTCTATTTTTATACACTCTTCTGCATCTTGATCTACTTCACAATAAAAACAAAATTTAAAAATCAAAAGAAGAAGAATGACATGACTCTGAATAACGTGCACTGTGACAGGAGAAGTGGTCAAAGAGAGATGCCTGGAGAAAACAACATGTTAATACAGGTCGAAGAAAACTGCAAGGCCTTAAGGAGCCAGAGACAGAACAGTTAAGCAAGTACCACCTGATGAGATCACTGTCTAGGAAACCAAGGGAGGTTTACAAAGGTCAACACTGCCAAATGCTGTAGATCTGTGGTCCTACTAAGAGATTTCAGCAGGCACAGAAGTTAAAAAATACTGGGCAGAAGACAGTGAAAGATGAAGAAAAAGAGACAGCAAGTAAACACCAGCTTTCAAGATACACTTTGGCAAAAGGAAAAGGAAAATAGTGGCAGCTAGAGGGCTCCTACGGGAATAGAAAAGGTTTTGTATTTTTAAAATAGCAGAAATTTGAGAATATTTCAGAGTATAAAAAGAGATTATAAGCATAAGAAACGAAGGGCCTATTTAACAGCATCTGGGATAAGCTCTGAAAAAATTCAACCTCAATCAGAATTCTATACAAGCAAACTGAAAGGTTATAAATAACTTTAAACATAATTTTCATAAATAAGAATTCTATTAAATTATACAGGACAATCCCCTTAAAGCAAACATATTGCTTCTACTAAAAGCTAACTGGAATAATTCTTAGCACTCTGTCTGCTCTAACATATTGCCAAGAATATCTTTTTCTGGATAGCCCATTTAGGTGAACTTAATATAACCAATTTTCCTTATGATAAATATACTAAATTCCTTATAGTCAAGTTAGGAAAAAAGACTGTTCATCAAGCACAATAAGTCAAATTTTTTAGGGGGGAAAAAGTATGGAAAATTCTTACCAATACAATAACTTGAGAATAACTGGGTGACAAACAGAAAAAGGGTGTTCAAAAGGCTGATTCTAGATACAATAATTGAATACCAACATGAACAGAATTTCAAAATCATCAGTGAAACTTGACATTTTTAGTACTATTCAGGTAATATGGAAATATTATGGAATATGGAAATATAGAAATTTTTCCAGTTTGATTCAATTCCATCCAATCACATACATACATTAGCAAAGTGTCTAGATTTCAAAATAATTTCCAAAATTGCCTCAAAAGCAAGCAAATATTTGTCTCAAGTTAACCTCAGTCTAACACAGAATCTTCTAAGTTACTATCACCTTAACTGTTTCAAAGATATTTTGGTTGGTTATGAAATTAAAATCGATATAGTATTTGAGGACTAGAAATTAATCTAGTATTCACACAATATATGATTACTGAATAAAAAAATGGTGACAATCTTTAAAAAGAAACTCTATGTTTTATTAATATGGACATGCTGATTAGAAAATGGCTTGTTTTGGGCGCTCGGGTGGGCTCAGTTAGTCAAGCATCTGACTTCGGCCCAGATCATGATCTCATGGCTCATCAGTTCAAGTCCCACATCAGATGAGCTTGAACCCTGCTTCAGGTGAGCACAAGCCCCGCTTAGGGTGAGCCCTGCTTCTCTTTAGCTCTTCCCTCTCTCTTTCTCTCTCTCTCTCTGTCCCTTGCTCACTTGTGCCCTCTCTCTCTAAAAAATAAATAAAATGGCTAGTCCCTCTCCAACTTCTTTCCCAACTCTAAAGTTCACAGCCTTGTAGTTTGCCAACTTTTTAGAAATCTCTTACTATAAAACAAAGGGGAAAAAAATCTCTCTTACTAAAACCATAAATACCTCTGAGGGGAGAGCTCTTCCTTAGCCATCTTTGTGTTACCCAAGAGATCACTTTGTACATACTGGATCACTTCATAAAAAGCAGATAACCAATGAAATCTTACTGTTTGGAAAAATAAGTAAAACTACATTATATCACAACTCTGTATCTTAACACTAAAGATAGATGTATAATACCATATAAACCTGTTTAATTATTACAAAGGCACATTTGGTACAAGAACAAAGACTGTAACACTGTCTAGAACCTCTACTCACCTAGGCCATGAACTGTATTGTAGTCTATGTCTGTCCCACATACATATGCACCAAAATGAGCAGATGCTATCAGAAGGCCACCTGAAAAAATCACACAATTATGGTCTTTTAACCAGAAAGTCCCAGACTGTTGTTTCTTCCCCTATTTAATTTGATCCAGAGTCTTACTGACTGGCTGTAGGCAGAGTACCATAGAGTAACACTGGTCCTGACTATATTTAGCAGGCCTCAGAACTAAAGAAACAAACCCCAAAGCTGTGCTCATTACAATGGTCACAACATAGGGAATTAATGCATGTCCTGGGATCATTACTCTAAATGCACTACTTAGGGAAAATTACTTTTTGATCAAAATAATGGATGTTTAGACATCTTCATCTGACTTTGAGACGTCTATACAAAGCATCTTGATCCTTGCTTACAAATGAGCACAAAAGGCTGCTACATAAAGAGTTGGCAATAAATAAATTCTGACATTTGGGCTCAATTCCCACTGAAATCAGGGTTTCAAATAACTAAATAGGGCATAATTAATATGTAAGACATTAATCCCTACAAAAATTAAAATGTTAGGACAAGAAATAGTTATTCCTGTAACCAGTGAAGCGATAATCTCTTTTTTTAAACTGTAAAAATGAATTTCTGAATAACTATTATCAAGCATACACAAAAATAATACAACTTTTCTGTTTACTTCGTGCTGTGATCAAAGTTAGAACAAATATCCCAATGCAATTTGCCCGGACTAAAAAACTTGTTAGCTGTGACCAGCTCACATACGAAGAAAATCCTAAGATTTAAAAATTAACGGAAGTCTTTAAAAAGTAATAACATTTTTAAATTGTTTAAGAAAAAAGTCACAAAGTTAAATATTTTAGTAACTCTACTTCTCATTGAACTTTACTTTTTAATCATCCAACGTAAAATGCTCTTTGTCCTAATAGCTATACTGTAGAAAGGCGTGTCAGTAAAACGGACATCAGAAATATATTCTTAAACTATGCACCAACTCAGATAAGGGAAAATAACTATGTATTTTCCCTTATATCCTTTACAAAGGTCATCTCTAACACGAGGATGGGTAGTGCCTCCAGAGGGTCAAGATCTATAATTGAATGGTGTTCCTTCCATAGCCATTTAAAACACAGTCTGGGAACATGTACTTAAATATACTTTGCTTGTGAAAAATACTGTAACTGACTGCTATTATTGAAGTCCATGAAGAAGAGAAATGAAGGACTAAAAGTACAGCAGAAACCAAAACCTAGGTTCCCTCATACTAACTACCAGAAGCATTTGTGTGAGAGGTAAGCTATGACCTTACTACTCTTGCTCTATAAATGGAACCGTCCATATTTAGGAAAGATACTGTATTGTGTGGCTTGGAATTCTCACAAAATCACTTCACCCAAATTATGAGGAATTACTACAATTCTGCCAATTAAGGCAGATACTCACCTAGAAGAACTAGTTGCCAAGGGGAACAGAAAAGCTTTCCTGTGCTTCCTTAAACAGAACCTTATCCATTTGGTTAGAGTGTGTTTTGAGAAGAGCCAATTTAGAGCACACTGCTGGAAGGAGATGGATAATCCGTTAGACGGCATCTGTTAACTTCGTGCCCTTTAAGCTTTCAAATTTTAAATAAAATCATTATAAATTAGTTTCTCTGAACTGGTCACTGGGTAATCACTGTTAATCATCTAGTTGTTTTCTCAATTAAATTGAAGCTTTTTTTTTTTTTTTTTGCATTTAGTTCTAGTCCAGTTGGAGTTTCCTTGATGCTTTCTGGTGGAAGGGGTGATAAAGGAGGGGTGAAGTGGTGAGGGAGCAGGTAATATGACTCACCCAATTTCTTACTATGCTATCAAGTGTACAAATACCACAAACTCAGTGTTTTAATATTTGCTTTCTTAAACTGTAACCACTTTAAGGTTAGGACAATATCTTATAGGCAAAAGGACACAATAAGTGGAACTTCTTTATAATACAGAAACTAATGTATGACTTTCATCGTTAGAGATTTAAGTGAAAAGCCTCATAAAAGTGTAGAAATGAGAAATTGGGATTTGGTTTTGCTGAAAGAAAAGGAGAGAAGGAGGAAACATGAAGTGCAATTATATCTACTTTATCCTTTTTAAAATAGAACTCAAGTCACACCAGCTGCCTGAGCAAAAGGATATCGCTAGAAAATAAAAATTTTACTAGGTAAGCTATTCAGTCTACAAAGAAAAGGAAAAGGAGACTACAAAGTGTTGTGGGCAAAAATGAGAAGGAAGCAGAGACTCTTCCATAGGTTTATAGGGATCAATTATCTCTTCCCTCCTTGTCTCTTCCCATGACCAGGACAGTCAGTTTCCCAACACCTGGGACCTGTGTCTATCATTCTGCAACGATGAAATTCCAAAAGGAGCTACACCCCTTTCCCTATACTATGGGTTATCTGAAGGTAGAAGCAGCCAAGGAATACTTAATAGTCTCTTGGCTATATTCTCAATTACCATAACAGCTGACTTACTTGAGATGGAGGAGACAAGGAATCAAAAGTGTATCTATGAAGCTCCATCCTAAAATCACACCACAGCTACCTAGAACAACCGGCAGACACTTGTACCAATTATTTTCATTACAAAGAATTAGATGTTCGTGATTTTAACTCACTTTCCTTGCCTGTTGTCACAATTGTCAACAGTTGCAAATTATGAGTATCTTGGAAATTAGCCAAAGAAGGGAATAGAAAATGAGCTCATGGCCAAATTGTTTATCATCACCATTCAATACTGGCTATATCTAACATCTTTCACCAAACAGGCATCCATGCTTCTAACAAAATAATAATTTAAAAATAGTGATAACCATTACAGTTCACAGAGTGTCTACATACATCAGGCAACTTCCTAAGAATTCCATATACATGTATTATCTCACTTAACCTCACAATGTATTACTATTACCATTTTATCAATGATGGAACTGAGGCTCAGACAAGTAAAGAATGCTGCCCAAAGTGACATAATAACTGATAGAGTAAAGATTTAAACTCATCCTATTTGTTTTCTCTATGCCATTTAATTTCCTTTGGGGTCAGCACCAATTGAAATGACATATACACTTAGCTTACCAATTAGATAAACAAAATTAAATTTGTTATCAAACTAAATAAGTAAAGGGGCACACTCAGTTAATATGACTTGTATACCATTCACAACTCTTATATATCACAGGCAGGCTGGTACCATTATATTACTCAACATATCCATGCTCATCCATCCTGTAGCTGTGCTCATATTAGAACAACAGGACTTCCTAACTTCCTAAATACTAAGAGGATTGAGCTGGCCAATGATACATACCTTCTCTCTTGGGAAAAAAAATGGAGATACACAACTTTTAAAAAATCTTATTAAGGGGCATCTGCGTGGCTCAGTCAGTTAAGCGTCCGACTTTGGCTCAGGTCATGACCTCAGAGTTTTATGAGTTTGAGCCCTACAGTGGGCTCTGTGCTGACAGTTCACAGCCTGGAGCCTGCTTTGGACTCTGTGTCTCCCTCTCCCTGCCCCTCCCCCCGCTCAAGCTGTCTCTCTCTCAAAAATAAATAAATAAACAAAAAAAAATTTTAATCTTATTAAAGTTAAACTCAACATATTCACTAAAATGAAAAAATAGTGTGTTTCTGCAGTTCATACTGTCATCCTAGACAACAATAGCAGACTGTCTCAAAGAAAAAGGAAAGGCATTTAGGCAGGAAAAGATTATGCTCTCCTTTCAGTTTCCCAGAAACCTTCTACTCTGTAACCTTGAGAAAATCACAGGTCATGAGAAGTCAGTGGATAAAGCATTCGGGAATGCAATACATTTTAATTTTGTGCTTTTAAAATGAGAAAAGATTGAATGCACTTGACTTTGTTTTTAAATACTAGAAAAGGAAACATAAGGATAAAAATATCATCAAATACTTTGTGAAAAACTATGGCCATGGAAGAGGGCACTAGGCTATTTCTGCAATCCTTCAGAAGGTACTACCCATCAGTGAGACAAAGGCCCAAGAAAGAGGACAAATGATACTTAGAACTGTGTCTATTCACAGTTATGGACTATCACCAAGTTAAAACTAAAGCACCAAACCTAAAGCTCGAAATCTATGCTTAGATTACAAACACAAATTACAAAAATATATTTTAGCAGCATTTTTTGCAAAGATCTTCCTCTTTGCAAATTTCCATTAATTGTCCTATGTAAACAGTCACATGACCAAGATATCCTAACCACTCTAAGGAGCTGCTCTAAAGCAGCTTAAATTAGAGGCAGGTCTCCTTGCCTCTTAACAACACTGAAGGTAATCAATATTTTGATTGCTGTGGCAGTTAGCATTTCATTATACACCCAACCTCATATACATCAAGGGAAAGGAAAGAAATTTTATGTACATTAGGAACTCTGTAACCTTTATGGTGTTGTCTACATATTGTATACATATTATGTACATGTATGTATCTCAAAGACTTCTCAGTTCACAGGAAAAGTTGTTAAAGTTCAAGAACAAATTAAGGATTAATAAAGGGTTTAACATTTGGAAAAAGAAATTGGATCCATTCCTCATAGTATACAAGAAAAATTCCAAATAAACCAGAGATTTAAAAGAAAAAAATTAAAACTATAGAAGCACGAAAAGAAAAACATAGCTAGATTCCTCTATATAACTTAGATGCAGGGAAAACTTCTGAATGGCAAAAAAGCAATTACTTGCAAAGTTAAATGGCAAATGGAAAGAATATATTTAATTTTGTATGTGTGTACATATATATGTATATATTTAATAATTTATACATTTTCTATACATATGGAAAACAGGGGTAAATAAGGAGGATGCCTAAGTGGCTCAGTCAGTTGAGAGACTCTTGATTTTGACTCAGGTCATGATCTCATGGTGGTGAGATGGTGACCCCCTTGCCTTGGGCTCTGCGCTGGGTGTGGAGCCTGCTTGGGATTCCCTCTCTCCCTCTTCCTCTGCCCCTCCCCCACTCGTGCCTGCACACCCTCTCTCAAAAAGAAAAAAGAGAAAAAAATAAACAAACAAAAGCACAACAAGAACAAAAACAAAAAACAAAACAACAGGAAAGGAGAGGGAGGGCTAATGTCCCTAACATACAAAATACTTTCAAAAATAAAGAACAAAATGTCTACATAAAAATGGACAAAAGAGAGGAAAGATAATTCAAAAAAAGTTAAAAAAGTGCCCCCTAAAAAATCAAAGATTATTAAACTTCACTCATAAAAGAAATACAAAATAACACTACATCGAGATAACATTTTCATCCAACCGACTGGCAACACCTGAAAACCTGGACAATGAACCGTGCTGGTGAGGCTGTGGGAGAACAGGGACTCTCATATGCTGTTGGCAAGAATATAAAATGGCACAATGGAGAGGAATTTGGCAGCATTTAACAAAACTACACATGCATACATTCGTCAACCCAGCAATCCTACTTTTAAGAATTTACCTAAGAGCCACATCTCCAACATTATGCGAGTATATATTCAAAAGATTATTCATTGCAGGCATGATTTATAACTGTAAAACACTGGACACTCCCCATGTCCAAGTATAGGAGACCATTTGAATAAATTATAGTACATACACCCATGGAGTACAACTATAAAAAAGAATGAAGACAATCTCTGTGAATTAACAGAAAGTGATTTCCAGGAAATACTATTAAGTGAAAAAAAGCAAAGTTGTGTAAGAAAAAAGAAATAAAATGTACATATATCTGCTTATCCTTAAAAAAAAAAAAATGGAGAATCAACTAAAAAAGAAGTTGGTTATCTACAAGGGATTAGGCGGGGAGGAGGGTGGAAGAGATAAGGAGAGGAGTGACATCTGTCTGAGTACACCTCCTGTATAGTTGACTTTTGGAAGCAAATTGAGCGTCTACATATTTAAAAATAAATCAACAAGAATGGAAGGAGGTAAAAATCTAAAACTGAGGGCAAACATAAAAAATGAACTCCGAACTGATTTGTAAATGAAGGGGAAAAAGAAGCACAATATTTGACTTTACTGACAGGTGAGGTAGAGAACTGAATACATACCCCAAAAACGTATCATTTTGATAGGGTTTTGTATTGTTTTGCTTTGCTTTTAGAGGTATGGACAAAGCAATTTTGAAACTATTTTAGATGCATGATAGGAATGAGCAAAAGAATAAACCTGTGCGTGGTGAGCAGAAACAGTATTCTCACTGAAGAAGAAGGCACATGTAAAAATGGAATAGGGATAGGCAAGAAAGAAATCTGTCAGCATAGACCAGAATTTGCAGTGTACATGAACATGTAGGAACATGTATCTGCATACATATTTATACACATAATGTGCTCATACACACACAAGTGTCCTAGCTTCCCTGCTGAAAGAGTTGAGAAACAAAGATGTCTAGCACCCAGACCTTGGTGGTCTCTAATCCCATTTTCACTAAAAGAAACAATGGTTTCTTAGAGAAATGACTGATTCCAGGATTTGGGCAGGTAAAAAGATAAGCCAGAAAGTAAGAAAGTGCTCAAAAATAAGATAGAAACGTGTCACAAAGATCCAGTGCAAAAGGGCTCTCACTTGGCAAATGTGGGACAATTTGAGCAACAAAATAAGTAATGGATTATAGACCACTAAGGAGAAATAAGGGAATCTACAAGTTTATATTAATAATAAATACATAGAAGAGAAGAAAGGGCTCTTGCTTATAATAAAATGAGTGTCAAAGGGTTATTGTGGGGGGAATGCTGTTATTGGAAATCATCCCTTTGTAACCATCAAAGTTAAGACTGGTTCAGGCAAGAATCATCAATGAGTGCTAAACATGACAACCTGACAGGGGTGAGGGTAATTTAGATGTGGAATAGAATATTTATGTGGTTTTAACGTGTCTCCCTGAAAAAACATAAAAAGAAAACAATAAAGCAAAATGAGGCCAAGCATTAATAATAGTTTAATCTGCGTCAAGTATATGCCAGTGTTCTCTGTTATATTTTTATTCTTAGATCTTTACTATAAGTTTGGTATTATTTCCAACAAGAGTTTAACAAAAAAGTGGAGAGAGGGAGCGCCTGGGTGGCTCAGTCAGACTCATGATTTCAGCTCAGGTCATGATCTCACAGTCATGGGTTCAAGCTCCACATGGGGCTCTGCGCTGACAACATGGAGCCTGGAACCTGGTTGGAATTCTACCCCCCCCACCCCCATCTCTCTTCCTCCCTCCCTCCCCTCCCTCCCACGTGCTTGCTCTCTCTTTCTCTCTCAAAATAAAATAAACTTAAACAAAAAGTGGGGGGAGGCACTTAGGATAATGAAGAAAGAAACAAACAGATAATTATATGTTCGATGTGGGATATATGGAGACACTGGTGGAGTGGGGAAGAGAGACTCACTAGCAGATTAATTCAACAACAAACACAGAAAATCATTCCAAGTTGGAAATCTCTTGACTTTGATACTATTTCTTCCTAATCACATGTGGAGACATTCTTCAAGTTAGTTTATGGTATAATAGTTGGCCGACAGATCCTAATACAGATAGGAGAGCAGTCAAGGGCATGAACTTTGGAGTTAGACTGCTTAAGTTTGATTCTCATGAAATTTATACACTGTATAACCTTAGCTAAGTCACATAACCTCTCCCTGTGCCATAATCTCCTCAGGAAGATTTTTTCTTTCTAATTCAACAACGTTAGCTATTGCATCAACACTGCTTCCCAAGTTTCTGATGAGGAAAGACAGCTACAGGGAGAAACTCCAACCACAAATATAATTTGTTCCTACATAATCTGAATTACAATGAATTTAGCCAGACAAACCTAAATGCTAGTATCCCCTAGGCATGAATAAGACCCAGCAAAACATGGGATGAAGCAGGAAAATGTCTTCACAGAGCCATATGAGGTAAATTTGGAATTTTAAGTCTTCTACACACAGTTAATTATACAGACGGACATCTAATCAAGTGTGTACAGAAAACCCAGATTGCAGCCTCAGCAGCCAGGCTCTAGCCCATTGGTAATTAGTCACTTTTCTTACTTTCACACTTACTTATAGACCTCTACAAACCAAACCAAAGATAAGACACATTACCCATTTTTTTCCATGTAAATATATGGTTATCAATTTTAAATGATGAACACATTTTTTTGTCTTGTCACTCAAGTCTTTTTTCCACCCAAGAGTTCTCCTACTTAAATAAACTATATATAGCTGCAAAACACTTCCACAGTGCATGGTATTGCAGTGGACAATATGCTTCTCCACCTAGTGGCTTACGTGGGGAAAAAGTTCACAAAATTGTATCAGCATTATCTTTGAAGTGGTGAAAGTGTTACATACAGGGCTATTACACAAATATGTGGTTGTCTCTTAGCCACTGTCTTATGATAATTATGATTATTGTCCAAATGTACTAATCTTTTAGCAAAAATATTACTATGACCTTGACTAATATAGACAAGTAACATCTATGCACTATTTTAACAGTTAAATAAAAATACCTGTTCCAACAAACGGATCAAAGACAATATCATTTTCTTTCACTTTTCCATGGTTGGCCATGATAAATGATAAACCAGCATCCATGCTTGTATTTCCAATAAAGTGTCTCTTTTTAACACTGTATGACTCAATAAGCTCTCTCTGTCCATCTGCAATCTAGATCAGAGATTCTTCAAATTAGTGTAACTGCATAACAGAGTTAAGATCATTATTCACAATAAAACCACAGGATCTGAATGATAAGAACTTCTTTCCACTTACCATTGCTCTAAACTTGTTCCTTTAAAAACTGTGACTGAAGTGATTATGGACAATTACCTTGTATTTTTTAATGGTTGCAAATGGCTTTGACTTTTCAAACTAAATTTGCATTGAATTTGAATGCAATAATTCCAGGGGTTGGTGGTGAATAAACTTTAGCCACCTCTTTTTTTTCTGCTAAATAACAATATTCTGTAACATAAGGCTCAGCTTCCATTACCCACTTACAGCCTTAGGGGAAGTGGGCAGAACTGCTCTGCTGTAATCTCATTTCTTTTCAGTAGGCAAGCTCAAATTCGAGAGTTCCACAAAGGAGATCCCTCAGCTATCACAGCACTCTGCCTTCTCTCTGCTTAAAAAGCAATTCAGATTTTCAGACAAGTCTTACATTATTTTTTCCCCCATATACCACCTCCTACCTAGACCCTGTATCTAACAAGCCTCTTGCACTTCACAGGAATCTCTGAAAAAACAAACAGAACACATAACCACATATTTCCCACCAATTTTAATTCACACAGTAGTTCTGAGCCTTCAAAGGTCTAACATTAAGCTTTTAAGAAACGATCTGAAATAGGTAACAAGAACACCTGCTTACCCATCTACCAAAATAAATATTATGTGGATTCTCAGGGATGCAGTTTGGGTCCAAGCCATAATCCTCCAATATAGAGAATATATGCTGTGGCTTCTTTAAATTCACTTTTCCTTCAAATGGCAGAAATTCAAGTGCCTAAAAAATAAAAGTAATTCTCATGTCTCATTAGAATAGTAAAGGAAAAATAGTGCTTACAGAATAATACCTATCTTGTAAGTTTGGTATCAGCATTAAGACAAAACATGAAAATGACCTAGCACACAGTGTACTACAAAACAAGCACTTAGCAGAGCTGAGTACTATCACCTATCAACAGCAGCCAGACTACATTTGATTTTGATTTTAGCTAAATTCACTTACATCTATTCGTTTGACTTTTTCTTCTTGTGACAATGTTTTATTAAATGTGTGAATCTTTATTTTATATGTAGAATCTGAATGTAGGAATGGAACCTAAAATAAAAGCAGATAAATTCTTTTAAGTTTAGTAGTTCTACAGTATATGTAAATATACCTATATAAAACCGCATTTCACTACGTACCATCTTCTCCACAGGGTAGTTTTTAAGAGAACTATACAGCTCCTCCGGAGATTTTCCATGACCCCATAGTTCAAATATGGACCTAGGAAATAAATGATTAGTACTAAATTCAGTAAAGAAATCAGCTCGTGCAGTAATATATAACAATTACTTCCCTAGTTCGTTATGCTTGCTCCACTAATACAATACAGTAATGCTATCACCTTTATTTTCTAAGCTAGAAATAATGTGTCCTAAAAATCAACATAGCTTTAGTTCAAATTACACAGAGAAGTTTCACTTTACACAGAAGGAGGGAAATTTAACATGAGTCAAGATTTTTCCAGGTTTTCATCATTGTGTTCTTATACTAGAATACAAATCATGCAGTAACATCATTTATTTTAGTGAAAAAAGGTGCAGTAAATCCAATTTTCCCAAAGTCTTCTCCATAAGACATAGAGAAAAAAGACCAGCTAAAATGTTACTATTAATAATACTTAGCTAATACTAACATTTAGTAACTAGTAGTTACTCTCCTAATGATTACAAAAAGCAAATTACTATAAAAAAAAAAAAATCCAGGGCACCTCGGTGGCTGTCTGACTTCATCTCAGGTCATGATCTCACAGTTTGTGGGTTCAAGCCCTGCATCAAGCTCTGTGCTGACAGCTCAGAGACTGGAGCCTACTTTGGATTCTGTGTCTCCCTCTCTCTGTGCCCCTCCCCCTCTTATGCTCTGTGTCTGTCTATCAAAAATTAATACATGTTCAAAAAAAATTTTTTTTAATCCTAAAGCTTCCACCAATTTCCAGGAACATTTAGACAATTACAAGCAAATTTCATACAAACATTCTTGCAAGCAAGAATTCATTGTAATGGAACTGCATTCTACATGGTAGCACAGTTTTGTGCATCTAAATTCAAACTACTTTGTAACTGTAATTAATGCTGCCATTAGGATTGAGAATATTATCCTTTGAAAACGAACTCTTCCTTTCCTTTCCACACAAGAGATGATAGTCAGGATTCTGCTAACAAATAAAATATCAAAACATATTTTATGGCAGTCCTCACTTTTTGTCATTTCAACTTGAATCAGCTCACCCAACTAAAAGCCATCTAGATTTTGTATACTTTGGTTATAATTAAATGTGGCATTTATCCTCTAAAATAACAGCATTTACATCTTATACCGTATTCCTGTTTATACAGAAGTTTAAAAACATTATCCCAAAACAATTATTTATGCATTCCACCACTAAGATTCCCCCACCCTGCTTCAGCAGAGAACTCCCTGTTCTACCACCACCATCCAGTGGCAAATTCATGTAACTGCAAGCTACAGTGAGCTCCCCACAACTAACCCCTTCTATTCTCTGCCACTAGAGCAAAAAAGGACAGAGTAGTGTAAGTATGGTGTACAACCTGCAGGAAAACATTATAAGTTTCTCTTACTTGGCACACACTGTCCGTTTCATTAAGTTTCTGGCAATATCTTCAGAGGGAATGCTAAGAATCCAAAAAGGAGACTGAAAAAAAATAACAATATATACAACTTACTTGTAACTGGTTTTATGGCCTCATATGCTTCTATTCAAGAAGTCAATAAGGATAGATTCCTATCTGCAACGTCTATGTAAGAATACCTGATCTGACTCTAACCAAAATAAAAATTGCTCCAATAGTAAAAAAGTGAATTATTTTAACAGGTTATTTATTAGGATACTAAACTACAGCATCAGAACATTTTTATAAATGACTATAAATGCAAAGATCAGCAAATACACAGTTAAGATTAATTCTGTATGTGTTCTCTTATGTATTTTGACCAAAATAATTAATGCAAAGGATGCATATTTTACCCCAAAGTATAATCTCGGAATTTTTTTATTATCATTCCTTATAATGCAGCTATTTTATTTTTAACTTCTAAGTAATGTATTTCTTGAATGATCCCTCTCTTTTAGGTAGTTGTGGCCATCTGAGTGGGTAGATGAGGAACTCTGAAATAACTATGATGGAAAATCATAGGGTACATTATTAAATTATCATTATTTATTATTTTACCTAAGGAAAACAGTTCCAGGTGCCCCAGGAGGGTTTACCAATCCCCTGTCTCAACCCTCAAGATTAAGGCACTTTTTATCTCCACCCAAATAACACCTTACCAGAACACACAAACACAAAGCAGCCTCCTGACCTCAGTTCAACACTTTCACCCAATTATATCCACAATCTCCCTCTTTTCCGCCTCCCTCAATACACGAAAGTCAATCAGGAGTAAAGTCCAACCGTAGCCGACTTTCAACTAAGTTCTCTCATTTTTTGGAAGAAATCCTCCCTTCCATACCCTGTCTTTCTTCTTCCAATATTTATACTAGTCTACAGAAAAATTTCAATGGAAATATTATATAACCCTGTTAGTGATGAAGGCTACGTAGCAATACGTGCCTATTAATAATATTAATCATATGTTAATAATTAATATTAATAATATCAAGTGAAAAAGAGACTGCAGAAGTTCATAGTATTGGAACTGAAGGGGAAAAAGCATATGAAAAGAGACTGGAAGGCCCTCAAATTATAAGTCATGTGAAAGAATTGTCAATGACTTTTTTCTATTTTCCAAACTTCTCTAATACACTGATACACTATCAAATACAAAATACAAATCTCATCAATTCACATTGTCATAAATGCACAATTTTAAATTTTTAAATAATTCTCAATATGAGTCTGAAATTCCACTAAATTCTAAATTCTAATCATACCTCATCAATGGAAAACAGTCCTTTTTTTCATTTAAGGGACAAATACCCATTATGGTACAGATGCTGAGCTAAAAAAACTAGTAAACTAAATGAATATTGAAAATAAACTTGAATGACTTTGCAAAACCACAACTTTTTTCCCCAAAAATATACTTTTTATTCAATTTCCCCTAGAAACAGATACAAGCAACTATACAAATATAAATTTAAGATTTGCAGTTTTTCTCTTCAAATACAAGGTTCTACTTATAAATATGTTGCACATGGTCTAATGAAAAATATAAATTCAACTTACCTTTCCATAAGTTTCCTGATTACTGGTGAACTGACCTCCAAAAAGTGAAAGCAAAGACTTTATTTCCTACATTGAAAATATTATAGAAAGAACACATTTTAACACAAGGAACTCAAAGCCTATTAACAGATATAGGTATAATTAGATCTTTTTAAAGAGTGGGTTGGTGATCTACCCGAAGCATTTAAGTTTCAACACCAGACAAATTACAACTCTAAGCTCTGAAAAAATTTTACAGCCACACCATGGTAAATAATTTCTGAGAAATTTTAGACAAGAGGATTGCTAAAAGACTTGGTCAGAAAATGCCCTGATTTTAGAAAATATTAGATGACAAAAACTATAGATTAGCAAATCTGACAACTGATCAATAAAATGAATTAGTAAACAAATGAGTTGAGGATTTTCAGACAAGAAGTAAGTGATTAACCAAGAAGCATCACTGTGGATTCATTAAACAGAAGTTAATAGCAAGTGAACTTCCTCTTCTCTCTGGATAAAGTTATAGAACTAGAAAGAGAACACAGTAGCTACTTTAAAAACATCGGGAATGCAAAGCTGAAATCTGTTCAGATAGTATGTATATTCCATGAAGCAATCACTTTGTGTTGTTAAATACAAGAGGACTATACACATTTTACAATTTGTACTGCTAACAAATTTACTCTCCTCAAATAACATAAAGCAGGTAGAATCCCATTGGTCTCTGTAGGTCTTATGGAGGTAACCTAATTAGAGATGTGTCCCCTCTGCTGGGTGCCTACAGTCCCCTTTCATCCCAACTACAAGGAGCCTTGATCACCAAGCTCATCATGAGCCACAGCCACCATGAGACAGTATACCTAGACCACCTACATCCTCTACTTCAAGACCAAAAAGCATGGAAGGTTTGAGCAACTCATGCCTTTTCTGTTTTTCCTTTTGTCTATGAAATAAATCTTTTTTTTTTTTAATTCCTGGTAGTAGAAGGAGCTAAATTCAATTGATTTATATGGAGAGACTAAGAACTAGCATAGTCTATCAGTAAATCACTGAAAGTAACCCAAAAGTCATTTTGCAACATGGGTGATACACATTTAAATAGGAGGTATCACTGGACTTGGGAGTCAGATGGGACCACAATTTTATTTTCACCTCTTCCAAATAGGGACCATGTGGTTTTATACAAGACACTTCAGTCCTCCAACTCTTAGTTTTCTCACCTGTAAAATGGGAATCATAGCTACCTCACAAAATAAGGAGGTCTGGGCAACAGGCACACAGAAATGAGGGTGTTAGTAAAGGAATCAAGATGATGATGACCACAACACTGAAGTCCAGTACCTCAAGAAATCAAGCAAGACTGACAGTTATAATTCTTAAAAGAAAAAAAAATGAAGTTCTAGATTGAGTTACTTTGGTCTAGAATGATTACTGTTCATTCTATATTAAATCATATTGTGAGGTCAGCTTTACATTTTTTTTAACGTTTATTTTTGAGAGAGCGAGCGAGAAAGAGGGAGACACACAATCCGAAGCAGGCTCTAGCCTCAGAGCTGTCAGCACAGAGCCCGACGTGGGGCTCAAACTCAGACTGCAAAATCATGACTGAAGCTGAAATCAGACGCTCAACTGAATGAGCCACCCAAGCACCCCAAGATCAGCTTTACATTTAAAACATCAAAATTTGCTGCTCCTGAGATATCTTGTTAAAAATTAGTAACAGGCTGGGGTGCCTGGGTGGCTCAGTCAGTTAAGTGTTGTGAGATCATGCCCTGACTGGGGACTCTCTGTGCAGAGCCTGTTTAAGATTCTTTCCCTCTTTTTTCCTCTGCCCTCCCCTGCTTGTGTGTGCACTCTCTCAAAAAAGAAAAATAAATAAAAATTAAAATTAAAATTAAAAAAATTAAAAATAAATAAAAATAAAATAATAAAATAAAATATAAAAGTAACAGGCCAAAAACCCACAAAGGTTTTAAAAAACACTTAAAATTCCTACTTTGGAAAAAAAAAAAAAGTGAAGGATTATTGAAGTTTAGGGCATAGCATTAGCTCTACTACCTAAAACTTAAGCAATGACTTAAAAACGAGATATGATGACCCAAGTTTCAAATTTATGAGCAAAACCTGTATTAAACTACTCAATCCACTTGGAAAAAGCAAAACACAAAATCTTTACTCTTCTTATGGCAAACTGACTTTTCTAGTTGGGAATTTTTCCCCATTAGGAACAAAAGAATTTATATCGGATATAAAAATACACCCTGATCTGGGGCATGCCTGATGCATTAATTCATACTAGATTTTCAGTTCTTTTAGCCACTCACTTTTTCATACACTTAGTTTGTTTCAGAGCCAGCAGTAAAACCCAGATGTCTACTTTTAGTACAATAAGGCAGGCGCCAACTAAAATTGGCCCTGATTAACTCTACAAAGGTAAAACCGGACCACACGTACATTCCTAATCTCTCATTTTAAATCATAAAGGCAGCTACTCATTGCAGCTTTCCTTCTTAGCAGTTCTCATACAGAAGACTGACTCAAAAGTGTTGACAGCCCTTCTGATTCCCTTCCCCAAAAGGATCCTTTCACTCAATTCAATACTTACTGAAAAACTAACATGTGCAAGGCACTAAGCTATGTAAAGATAAACACACATTTTATCCTCAGAGAGCTTACAGTCTAGTAGAACAAAACATTCAACCTAGTAACTGAAATGTGAGGTGTAAAACAGTGAGTGCTTAAAAAGGTATTATATCAGAGTTCAAGAGAGAAAAGATTACTTCAGTTTTAGAAGTTTTCACGGAAACTGACTTAAGCCCGTAATACAGGGAGAATCGGTATAAATGAAAGAGGACTTCCACTTCCACTGATGGCAAACTAGGTAATTCAGATTAAGCCTTCTGAGAAGAACTAGAGAAACCTGGCATCTGAAGGCATAGAGACGTTATAAGAATTACCAAACCAAACTTCAGGAGAAGCCAAAAATCCCAAGGTGCAGCCACTTGCTTCCTGGGGCATTTATCAATTCCAAAAGCAGCTGTGGGGGTGTAAAGTGTTTTTGACAGCTTAATGGAGCTAGAGAAACAGAAGAATATTGGGCCATCCATGGAGAAGGAAGATGGCTTGATAAACCCCTCAGTCTGGATTGAGATCCCCAAAAGCTACATACCAGAGGAGCATGTGTGAATCAGAACAGAAACAAAACTTAACACCAGAAAATGAGTTCAAGTCACTCTAGATCATTAATGTTGCTATCTTTAAGAGGATTTACATCATCCCAGTCTTCATGTTATTTCTTCAAATAACTTTACAAAGACATCTAGCATATATTTAAAAATAAGCCAGCACCCATATGAAAAAGAACCAAGAGAAACAATACACAAAGGTAGCATACCCACAGGACTCCTTTTATCATATTTAACTATGCTTTCTATATTGAAGGGGATAAAAGACATAATTAAGAATTTTATTAAAGGATAAAAACCCATTAAGGAAATTGCGAATTTGAAAAAGAAACAAGTAAAAAAATAAACCTAAAATAGACTAAATACGTGGGTCAATCTCAATGAATACTGACTATGTAAAATCAATAATAGATCGAACATTGAAATAGGAAAGGGCCACCAGACAAAAGGCAGCACAGACCAAAGAACAAAACTGAGGGCACCATTCAGGGAATGATAGGGATTCACTTCAGGTCTCACTGTGGTGGGGAGCAGAAGTGGGAAGGAGGGGACATGGGGAGGTGGGGGGAGACAGAGAAAAGAACCACGCAATGGTAGGCTAATGCCAGACTAAGAAGTTTCAGCCTTGGGACAATGAAAATGTAAAACAGAACTGAGCTTTTTGGGAGACTAAATTGGCATTAGGGTAAGACAATGACTAAGAATAATTTAAGAGAAAGAAAAGAGGTAAAATGTGCAAGTACTGGGGATGCTGTTAAGACTGCAGCCTAGCCACCCATTCTCACTGCACTGCCTGCCTATGGAGCACGTACCCTCCTTGGCCTCTATTTCCACTTCAGTATCCTCTAAGTGATATCCTCTCTCTGATACTCCAGAATTCTCTAAAACACCAATGATTACTGGTCACTTACTGGTTTTAAAAAGAAAAAAAAATTGTCATTTCCTGCCTTAAAAAAGAATCAATGGCTCCCCATTAAATCTAAAATAAGATCCAAATCCCTTGTAATAGTTTCAAAACACTCCAAAACTGGATCCTACCCATCTCTCCAGCCTCACTGCCCATTACTTCATCCCCACTCCCACACACCCACCACCAGCATAATCAACTCCCTCCATGCCTTTACACCTGCTTTTGTGTCTTACTGAAGTGGGCTTTCTAATCCTCTTTACCAACAAAACAACACTTTATCAATTAATATCTATTAAAATATTACTTCCTCCATGAAGCTCTATGCCCTGCACCCCTATCTTGCCAATGCACAAGCCCAGCAAAACATTAATCCTGAATATGCCACAGTCTCCTTCATAATTCCTAAGGCCAGTGAATTGAGCACAACTGAAGAAAATCAGAGACTCTCAGGCACAATTATAAACACATGATCTTCACCCTCAGCTGGATTTTCAGCATTTGCTCTAACAACTGTGTTCACAATTTTTTAACCGATCAGCTCCCTATTTTGCTCTCCATGACTATTTTAAATTTTTTTTTCAATGTTTATTTATTTTTGGGACAGAGAGAGACAGAGCATGAACGGGGGAGGGGCAGAGAGAGAGGGAGACACAGAATCGGAAGCAGGCTCCAGGCTCCGAGCCATCAGCCCAGAGCCTGACGCGGGGCTCGAACTCACGCACCGCGAGATCGTGACCTGGCTGAAGTCGGACGCCCAACCGACTGCGCCACCCAGGCGCCCCTCCATGACTATTTTAAATTAAACTATTTTTCTCAACTTCTCCACTCAACTGCTTGGTCCCTAATCTCTCAAGAAATAACCCTGACTCATTCATTACCTAGAAAGCAGACCTTCTGGCAGCCACCCCACATCCAAACTAACTCTCCTTTGTAAGCTGTCTCCTTCTAGTGAAAGGCCAACACCCCCCACTGTGTCCTTATAGCCATTCTCCCCTTCTCTTCAGCCTACAAACTTTGCTTGACCCTAGGCCTCCCTCAACCTGTTAACCAATCTCTTTCCCTTCTTACGCTCTAGACTGCTCTGGAGCAGTCTATCTCTCCTTTTTTCTCAGCGACCATTAAACCAAGCAATCTAGCTTACCCTCCTAAAATTCTACACAACAGCTTTAGCAAAATTCCTAAAAATTTACCCTCCTGATTTCTGTGCCCTCACAGTCTTCCTATTCTGATACTTGCCTATCCTCTTCATGACCTCCTTTTCTCACTTCCCCTCCATATCAGTGCTTCCAAGCACCTCCATTTGGCCCATCACTCTTTCAACACTGTGCTTTCTCTAAATAATTTCACTTTCCCTCCTAGTATCCATTTACTACCAGTATTCATATGCAGAAGCCTCCCAAACATTTATTACCACTATATTGTACTCTGTGCCTACTCATATATTCACTGCCCAGTCATCTCCACTTATTACACAAACACACCAAATTTGGCATAACCAATATTTAAATCTTTTATCTGCCTGTGCTCTACATTTTAAATGGAGAAGCTTTTATAGGCACCCCAGAAGCCATTCTTAATTGGCCCCTGTTCCCCCCTCTCCCCATATTCAATCATCAAGTCCTGATGATTTCATCACCTAAATATTTTCTCGGTCTATCCCATCCTCTTACCCCCTGCCAGTTCAGGCCTCCTTGATCTATTAATAAAAATATGCCAACAGACTCATAACTGGTCTCTGATTCTAGACTCAAATTCCTCTTAAATCTGTCCTCATTATTGCCGCCAAAGTGATTTTTAAGGAAAAATCTATTGTCACTTCCTAGCTTAAAATTTTCAGTAAATTTCCCTTACAAGCTAAATACATTTTCTCTTCCGTTCCAGGGTTTTCAAGGCTTTGCATTTTCTGGCCCCTATTTGCCTCTCCTGCTCTCTTCTTGCCACTCTCAGCTACATATTTCATAATCCAGTAATAATAAATTGTAATCCTAATTTACTTACTTCTCTGCTTGGCCTGACTAACTCATTCATACTTTAGTTACTTTCAAGTGTCAAATGGAAGCGATCTTAAAGACCAACATCTTCCACTCCACAGGTGGATTAGATTCCCCTTCTATGCTCTCATACTTCCCTAAGCATCTATCAGTGCACTTACAAATGCTATTTCATAATATGTTTTCACATCTGTTCAGCCCTTAGCCTAAACAGTAAGCTCCTTGAAGACAGAAATAGTCTTTTTCATCTTTATATCCCCAGCGTCCAGCACGTGCAATTACAAGTACTCGGAAAATGTTTCTTGAATGAATAAAACATTTTTTCCAACTTCTCCATTATCTAACTCCTACCACCTACTACCACCATCAGCAATTCCACCCTGCCACACGGGCTCTGACCTACATATTTGCCACTTAAAACACCGCCCTGAGCATTTCTATCGGCTGTCTCTATTCTCTGCTAGACGAAGAGCTCCCGAAGCAAGAGGACCGGTCATATTCACCTAACTCCAATACCTGGCGCATGGGTAGAAGAATGAATGAAAATATTTGGCAAGGCTGAGAGAGTGCGTCTTGGACTTCTTTCTCACACATCCTCCTCCAAGCTCAGATTCTTCCTAGGGACCGAGGGACTAGGGACCCGTGATATCCTCGACAAGCACACACCCCCAGGTCCCTGCTTGCTCAGGCTGGGACGATCGCCGCCGCCCGCACACCAACCCCCACCGTGCCGTCCTCTCCCGTCCTTAAGTTGTGGAGGTCGCTGCGGGCTCACCGGCAGGCGGAACTCCAGGTGCTCTTGAGCCATGAGCAGCAGATACCTATTCAGGGAGCACGACAGCGCCATTGCAGCCGTCCAAGGTGCGCCTGCGCGGCTCGCGCAGTTTCCCACCTTTACTCCTCCCCCTTCTCATAAAGCCTTTTCCGCTGAGGCGGAGCCTGAAGGACCGGAGGCGGAAGCTGGGAGAGGTGGGCGCTGTCGCGGGGTTCCCGCACTGGTACTTTGAGCTTGGCAGCTGCTGGAGGAGCAATGACCGCTTGCGAGGTGCTTTCTGGTTGAGTGCCGGAGTACGAGTAGCTGGTGTGATGGGCCGTGTTGTGTTCAGGAGCAGGTTGTGATAACACAAGTAGTTTCCATTGATCCTCCCACCAGGAGCGAACTTTCAACCTTCTCTACAATTCCAATCCTCGTTCTTCGAAACTGGACTGGAATTTCACCTTATTACCTCAGACCTCTCTAACCACTCCAAGATTGGACGACCTGGACCACTCATCTAACGTGCAGTATACTTTTTGTATTTTTTCAATAACTTCTAAAGGATACATAGCATCTGCGCCAACTACAATAAGCTCTTTTTTTTTTAACATTTTTTTAATGTTTTTATTTATTTTTGAGACAGAGAGAGAGGGAGACAGAGCATGAGCAGGGGAGGGGGACAGAGAGACAGGGAGACACAGAATCCGAAGCAGGCTCCAGGCTCTAAGCTGTCAGCACAGAACCCGACATGGGGCTCGAACTCACAGACCGTGAGATCATGACCTGAGCCGAAGTCGGACACTCAACCGACTGAGCCACCCGGGCGCCCCAATAAGCTCTTGACCTAGACCATCTTTTATGGTTCATTCTGTACCTCCCCAGAAAACACAATGTCATCCTCAGAGGAAGTACTCAATAAGTAGGAAGTTGTGATGTTAGACTCACAGGCTCAATCCACAGCCAACTCTATATTAAAACGATGGAAATGCTTCTAACTATCCACACTGGCACAAATTTCATAGTAGCACATAAAATAAGTAGTAGCGTATTCACAAATTTTTTTAATTTGCATAGTCCATGTATATGTGTATTGCTTTTGAGAGTACTGAATCCTTTACCTTATTGAGAGCAATTTCTTTTGCCTCCCACCATAACGTTGTGCATAATACAAGAGTACTGCATATCCCGAGCACCATGTGCTGGGAATATACTAGATACTTAGTAGCAGTGATTAAGAATTTAGGCTGTGGTGTCAGTCTTAGGTTCAAATCTCAACTTGACTATTTACAATCTATATGCTCTTAAGCAAATTTCTTAGCCTCCTTTGACAGCAGTTTTATCTAAATTGGAGTACTACTGCCTCTGTCAAGGGATTATTAGGATTAAGTGGAATAATGTACATAAAGTGTTTAATGTTAATACCTGGTATATTGTACAAACCAATAAATGGAATTTAAGGAGATTTTTCTCCTCTTAAAGTGTGAAAATTTTCTCTTAACAAACAATCTCTTTGCTAGGAAAATGTCTTGATAAGTCCACTTAAGTGATAAAGTGAGTCTCTGAGGAACACAGATGTCTCTTGGCTCCAAGGCCTCAGAAAAGGGATAAAAGTGTTCTGAGACATGAGAAGAGAGGTCAAGGTAGGACAGAGAACCAATGAAACATCAGGGGAATGACATGCAGTGCTTGATATGTCCCATCACCAAAACTTGTCAGAATCACCAAACATTAAATTTTGATGGGGCAACTTTTTAGGGGATATTATGCCTGGATTACGATGATGCTGTGTAGAGACAGCAAATGAGAATACACAGTCTAGGAGAACCCAGACAAATTCAAGTTTCACTGGTTCTTCACATGAATTTCCTTAGCTTCCTTTAAGCTAAATCCCCACTAATTCTCCATTCCATAAATGAGCAGACCATGTACATCATGAATCTCAAACTGTTGGGTACATGGTCTGGGAAAGTAGAAATTAACCCTGCACAGGCCAGGCCATTAGCGGTAGTGTGGAACTACTCATTAAACAGCCTTTGAGGAAGTCACACAGCTGTTCCATGTTTTTGAGCTTAGAGTCCTTAAGAAGCAGCAAGAGAGTACGGACTTTGAAAGTTGGTGTTTAAACATCTGGAGATTTGCTTTTTTTTTTTTTTTTTAATTTGTACTGGAAGGGGCAAGAGACTTCATAGTCTGTCTTCTGGGAACTGCTCTAAAGCTCTGTCCATGCTTCATCTACCAGGGCAGACTTCTTAGAAACTTGGCTGCTTCTGTGAGATTACTATTGTGCAAGCATTGGAGTATCTGGTAATAGGCTGATGATGATTGGAAAACCATGGTTATTCCTGAATATTTGGGACCAGAAATTGGAGAGAAGGATCTTGAGTTCTGGTTATAACATGTTGCTATACTGCTGAGACTAGTAGGGCAGAGTCAGTGAGGAAAGGAAATGAGTAAAGAGTTCATAGGTCCCAGCAGCAGAAGTTATATGTAATGTTAAAACTGTCCATACATCTGTCTCAGGCTGAGCATCTAACACTTGAAAAGGGATTGGGTATCACAGAGAACCGTGGAGATTTGTGTACCAATGAGGGGTAGCAAATTTCTTTACAATATGTATTAAGACTAGAAGATTTTTGCAATGAGGAAAAAACAGTTTGAACAGTTTGGAGAATAAAGTTTTATTGGAAGAAGTTATGTAACAACTATGGAAACTTCACTATAGTGAAGTGAAACTTCCTGACAGAGTTTCAGTTTCATGAAATGCCAGAGGGTCTCCAGTAACTTCAATCTTAATGAAGATAATCCAGGAAGAGGGTAAGAGAGAACTAACACTGGGTTCTCTTAGGAAATAAAACAAGTAGGGACGAGGCACCAATTTAAACTTATGCAGCTGCAGTTGATTTAAGTATGACTCAAGATCTCCAGAAGTGGAAAAAAGTAGAGCTTGTCATCTGGTCAAAAAACTCCCCAGAACAAACCTGAAATGCTGATTGTAAATTAGGCCTACTAATTTGCTACCTGTGAATTGTTGGTTCTGTGCACAGAAAAAAATGTGAAGGAAAATGGGCTGGAGATTCAGCCTTCTGTCCAGGTCATCCTTAAACTCTTAATGCTGCCACAATTCAAATAATCAAAAGCCATGCACTTCCAGACATATGATTGAGCTAGGCTAGAGAACAACTTTTCCCATATCTTAGCAACTGGCTGCAATAGAAACAGGTTTCCATAAGGAGCCTAACCTAGGGCCTACCAAAATTAGGGATGCCTTCCTTCCTTGGGCCAGTCCTTAATTTGGTTCTTTTGTTTGCAGTGAGGTTGAGCTTGTAAGATACCAAAAAACGTTTTACTCTACTTGTATTCCACTCCAAATACAAGGCAAGGCAAGACCTGGATATTATCCACACTGCACCAGGCTTCAACTTTGTAGCTTAGGTAGCTTTGCACATTTTTGAGTGGGACGCCATTTAAATACTTCTCTTGGGCAGAATTTTATGAACCAGAGGTAATGTAAATTCACAGTGCATTTGCCAGGTTTGAGCCAAGCCTTTTGTCCTTCCTCCTTCCCTGCTTCCCACTTTCCTTCTCCCCTTCCTTCCTTCATTCCTAAAATATAAGAAGCAAACATGATTTCTAAACAAAGAAAGGCTTTTGGCAAGTCATATGCAAATATTAACATTCCTTCCTGAGAATCTACTGTAACAGGGCACTAGAAGGAGTTTTACTCAGTCCTACAGGACATGGGATCTTAAAGTTGGCTGCGTGTTGGAATTACCTGAGGAATTTTCAAAAATACGGGGCCTGGACTCTATCCCTAGGGATTCAAATTGAACTTGGGGTGTGGCATGAACATATTTTTAAAAACTCCTCAGTTAATTTGATGGCAACCACCAGCAACTTCATTACTTGAGAACCACTTAGAAATGCAAAGTCCTGCCTACCCTCAAATTTGCTGAATCAGAAACTCGGGGGAAGGATCCAGCATTCTGTTTCAAACAGTCCCACCAGGTGGTCTGATGCACACTGAAGTTTGAGAATCTTTGCCTGGGAAAGAAGAGTATGAATAGATAGGCTTTGAGTCCCAGTACTGCGTACGCCTGCTTGGGGAGAGAACTTATGTGATAAATTGGCAAAATGCTGCAAATATTTTTCTGAGAAGGTGTAACAAGAAGAAAGTATTCCTCTCTTAGCAACTTGATTGAGAATCTCAAGAGAATCTCCTTAGCTGAGAAAATATCTAGAATAGCCTACTTAGGTGATTTCCTGTGGGCAATGAATGTTGGCTAGAACAAAGGCTTCAGAGAGAATTTTAAAAATTCTAATGTAAAGAGAAGAGAAATATGTTCTAGGGGCGCCTGGGTGGCTAAATTGGTTAAGTATCCGACTTCAGCTCAGGTCATGATTTTTCAGTCTGTGAGCTCGAGCCCCACATCGGGCTCTGTGCTGACAGCTCAGAGCCTGGAGTCTGCTTTGAATTCTGTGTCTTCCTCTCTCTCTTCCCTCCCCTGTTCTCTCTCTCTGTCTCTCTCAAAAATAAACATTAAAAAAAGAGAAATATGTTCTAAAGGCAAGGGGAGAAGTAGAGGAAAAGTCAGCAAGATGGCAGGAACTAGATGACCCTTTACCATTGCCTTGCCAAATTTGGTTACTAAGTGCTTGAAATGCTTGGGGTGGGTTAATTCTTCAGAAACTCAAAGAGGTTTTACACCTAAATTATAGTGGTTGTGTATACTGCCATTAAGAACATAAGACCAGGGATATCCAGCTGACATCTAGGTTATACTCTTGATTTTTAGATTGAAAGTAGTTGAAATGAAAGTTATCATAGTACTCAATTAGATTTTGATTTGTTGTGGTAACATTTTAAGGGACTCAGAGATTAAAATAAAACATTTATTGACCAGTAATATAAATCAGTCATTGAGCTAAGGCAATGGGGGCATAAGATAAAAAATTAGATTCCCCAGCTCAAAAAAAGCTCAAAATCCAGTGGCAAGAGATATCCTATTATTCCCCAGTTAGACTGTGTAAGGTTCATGCTAAGAAAAAATATCATGGATTAGAGCTGAAGAACCAATACTGTGGTTGTGGATTGGAGTATTAGGGAAGACTTCCAAGAGGCAATAACCCAGTTATGAAAAGTAAACAGATTTCCAAGGGTGTGCTCAATTTAGTTGGAATAGTAAAAATGGTTGGCATATGGGATACACGTGCAGGAGATGAAGCTGAAAATGCTGATGAATAATTCTGAGGGAACACAGTGAGGTTTTCATAAGCAGGAAAATTGCATAATCAGGTCATAAGGTAGAAAGAACTCTGATGGAGACTGTGCTAGAAAGGAAGCCAGTGGGGGCATGGAGCCCAGTCAAGTGATTCTAGAAATGTTCACAGCAAGAGAGGATGGATGAAAAGGCAGACAGACACTGGACACTGAGAGGAATGAGTTGATTTTTGTTTCAGGCCCCTCAAGGTAACATCATGTCTGAGGGCAAATTGTTTGGGACCAATGGGCTGAGAGAATATTCAGGCATACATGTTCTGTACACTGAATGGACAAATATGTTGAGAATACACTGGAGGGTGGACATGGACAAAAGCAGGGAGATAGCGCAGAGGCCAACTGTAATAATATCCAGACAATAGATGATGAGAACTTGGCCAAGATGACAAAAGTATGAATGGTGGGAAGTGGTCAAATTCTGAATATATTTGGAGAATACTGCTAAGGTTTGTGAATGGGTCGGATATGAAGTATGAAAAACAGGAGTCAAGGATAACTGCAAGATTTCTGGCCTGAGCAGCTGTAAGATTGCAGCTGCCATTAACAAAGATGGGAACGATGGAGAGGAATGGGCAGGGTAGAGGGAAATAAGCTTAAGGTGCCTGTTTTATATCAGTAAAAAATATAATACATTTACCTAAAAGAAAAATTGACTTAGGGATTGGTTTTGATTGTGGATTCATCCCTACCTATGTGATTTGAAATAATCATACAAGAATCTGATTCTTATTTTTTAAATTAATTAATGAATTTTTTATTTTTGAGAGCTAGGGTAGGGCAGAGACAGAGGGAGACAGAGGATCCGATGCAGGCTCTGTGCTGTCAGTGCAGAGCCCGATGCAGGGCCTGAACTTATGAACCATGAGATCACGACCTGAGCCAAAGTTGGACACTTAACCAACTGAGCCACCCAGGTGCCCCCAGGAATCTGATTCTTCTCAATTAAAGGTAGACTTTTCAATAAGGTTATTTAAACTGAATCAGAAATACAGGTTTTTTTTGTATTTTTATTGCTATAATAAAAGCTGATTCACAAGCAGATAATCAACAGGTAGCTTCATTTTAGTGAATTGGAGTAGTGGGCACTTAATGAAAGTATGGGTGTCAACTTTTGTAGATGGTCTTTTGATATCTAAATCTAGAAATGTATGAGCATAGCAATAATAAAGGCTGTGCTCTTGACCTCGGATTCTTAGAAGAGGTATGTCTACAACTCTGTCAGTGGATCTTTCATATATTAGGATCAATTTGTTATACATCTTTTATTTCAACCTCTGTTTTTAGTACTATTTTAAAAATTTCAGATGACTTGTTGGGACTTACCCCAAGTATCAAGGTTGGTGCAACATTCAAAAATCAACTAATGTAATCCATCACATCAACAAGCTAAAAAAAATCACATGATCGTATCAATAGAGAAAAGGCATTTGACAATGCCCAACACCTATTATGATAAAAACTTTCACTGAACTAGGACTAGAGAGGAACTTCCTCAACTTTGATAAAGAATTTCTTTAAAAAAAAAAAAACCTACAGCTAACATCATACTTAAAGTCATAAAATCAAAGTTTGCCCACTAAAATTAGGTACAAGGCAAGGATGTCCTCTCTTACCACTCCTTTTCAGCATCATAATGTAGGATTTAGCTAGTACAATAAGACAACAAAAGAAAATAAAAGGTATACAGATTGGGAAGACATAAAACTGTTTTTGTTCACAGATCAAATGATCATCTAGGTAGAAGATGCAAAACAGTAATAAAAAAAAAACTACTGAAACCAATAAGCAAATAAATAGTGAGGTTGCAGGATAAGTTAATACGCAAAAGTCAAGTGACAGTTGAAATTAAAAACACATTACCATTGACATTAGCACTCCCAAAAATGAAGTACTTAGGAATAAACCTAACAAAATATGTATAAGATCCTTCCTAACAAGGAAGACTACAAAACTCTGATGAAAAAAATCAAAGAACTCAATAAATGATAGCCCATGTTCATAGGTAGGCTCAATATTCCATATTGTTAGGATGTCCATTCTTTCCAAATTGATCCGTAAAATCAATTGGATTTGGAATGCAATCTCAATCAAAATCACAGCAAGTTATTTTGTGGATTCTGACAGAGTCTAAAGTTTATATGGAAAGGAAAAAGACCCAGAATAACCAACACAAGGTTGAAAGAGAAAAATGAGGTTGGAAAACTGACTCAACCCGACTTCAACACTTACTATGATGCTTCTAGTAATAAAGACCGTGGAATTGGTGAAAACAACCAGATCAATGGAACAGAACAGACTGCTTAGCAATAGACCCATATAAATATAATCAACTAATCTTTGACAAAGCAACGTAGGCAATAAAATGGAGTAAAGATCGTCTTTTCAACGTATGGTGCTGGAACAACTGCATATCCACATACAAAAAAAAAAAAATAAATCTAGACACATACCTTACAACCCTCACAAAAATTAACTCAAAATTGATCACAGGCCTAAATGTAAAATGCAAAACTATAAAACTCCTAAGATATAAGAGAAAACCTAGATGACCTCAGATATGGCAAGATACAACACCAAAGTCATGATCCATTAAAGAAATAACTGATAAGCTGGACTTCATTATAATTAAAAATTGCTCCATGAAAAGACAATGTCAAGAAAATGAGAAGACAAACCACTGGCTGGGAGAATATATTTACAAAAAGGCACACCCGATAAAAGACTTTTATCCGAAATATACAAAGGGTTCTTAAAATTCAACAATAAGAAAACAACTCAATTTAAAATCAGGCCAACCCAGGGGCACCTGGGTGGCTCAGTTGGTTAAGCGGCTGACTTCGGCTCAGGTCATGATCTCACAGTTCCTGAGTTCGAGCCCTGTGTCAGGCTCCGTGCTGACAGTTCAGAGCCTGGAGCCTGCTTCGGATTCTGTGTCTCCTTCTCTCTCTGCCCTTCCCCCACTTGCACTCTGTCCTCTCTCTCTCAAAAATAAATAATCATTAAAAAAAAATTAAAAACGGGCCAACCCAGACATCTCTACAAAGAAGATACACAGATGGCAAATGAGCATATGAAAACATGCTCCATATCATATGTCATCAGAGAAAAGGAAATTAAAACAATGAGATACCACTGCACACTTAGTAGAATGGCCAAATCCCAAACACTGACAATGTAAAATTCTGGCAAGGATGTGGAGCAAAAAGCTCATTCGTTGCTGGTGGGACATGCAAAATGGTATGGCCACTTTGGGAGACAGTTTGGCAGTTTTTTATAGAACTAAACATATGCTTATCATACAACCCAATAATCATGTTCCCTGGTATTTACCCAAAGGCACTGAAAACTCATGTCCACACAAAAACCTGCATACAGGTGTTTACAGCACCTTTATTCATAACTGGCAAAACTAGGAAGCAACCAAGATATCCTTCAGTAGGTGAATGGATAAACTGTAGTACATCCAGACACTGGAATACTATTCAGTGCTAAAAGGAGATGTGCTATCACACCATGAAAAGACGGGGAAGAACCTTAAATGCATATCACTAAGTGAAAGAAGCCAATATGAAAAGGCTATATACTGTGTGATTACAACTATATGACATTCTGGAAAAGGCAAAACTACACAGACAGTAAAAACATTACTGCTTTCCAGAGGTTGGTGGAGGTAGGGATGAATAGACAGAGCACAGAGGAATTTTAGGGAAGTGAACATACTCTGCATGGTACCATAATGATAGATATATGTCATTATATATTTGCCCAAACTCCTAGAATGTACCACACCAAGAGTGAACCCTAAGCTAAACAATGGACTTTGGGTAATTATATGTGTCAGTGTAGGTTCATCAATTGCAACAAATGTACCATTCTGATGGGGAATGTTAATAATGGGAGAGGCTATGCATATGTGTGTGGGGGGGAGCTATATGGGAAATCTCTGTACCTTCTGTTCAGTTTTGCTGTGAACCTACAACTGCTGTAAAAAAATAAAATCACTAAAAAAACCCACATACATTAAAAACTCCAGAGGCAAAACTTGACATAGTATTTTTCCATATTTATTTAGCCTTCTTTTATATAAGTAAGAACAATTTGAAACAGGTCACTAATAATTTTACAATTCTGCAATTACAAACAAGTAAAATCATAACATGCATAAATAATGCTCTAGATAGTACTTTAAACATTTTAAAAACAAGTTATGAATTAGTTTTGTGCTGAGCTAATGTTATGGATAGCTACTAAGTTATCAAATATTTTACTGAAAAGGCTCAGTGAATTTTAACTGTAGTAACCTTATTAATCTTTACAAGTAAAAGACAAATGCTGCTAAGAATATGAGGATCAATGGTTTTCCAAGAAAGAAGGAAAACAACTATGAGAGGGTATAAACATATATAAATTAAATCAGTTGGCTAATCATATTTTTGAAGAGTCCATAAGGCATTTGATAATTCCTTAAATACCTTACATGTTATCATCATACTGTCAATTATACCATTGCAAACTCACATAGTACAACATGTTGTACATGCAGAAAATTCCTTTTCTGAAAGTGGTCATATTTAATTTCTGCAAACTTGGAACTGCTTATCCGTGTAGGTGCTCAGAGAGCTACTTAACAAAGCTGTCCTGGAAACCCTGGAAATCTAATTTTGAGAGCCTTTAACCCCTAATTCCACTTTCAGTGAATAAAATGGAATGTGAACATTCATTTCAATTATAAAATAAATAATAACAGAAGCAGAACTCAAGAAAAGTACATGTGGGACTCTTGGCCTAACTGAACTCCCACTGTCTACCTGCCTAACACTGAGTCTTGAATATTCAGTTCTACTGACAACCTGCTCTCAAAATTGTATTCCTTTCCACAGCCTCTTCTGAGAACTTTATAGCACTTAACACACTACACTACAATCACTGGTTTTGTCTTCAGATTAGCATTTGAAGACAGACTGTCCTCTCTCACTTCTCTATTTCCTGATCCTGGCAGTGTCTGGTAAATGCTAAATGCTCAACAAATGTTTGCTAAATGAATAAATGAATATTTATTTCAGATGCTGTAACTAAATAGGCCAGATGTTGTAACTAAACATTATAATAATTATTTCATTACATAAAACTACGTTTAGTATCATGCCAAAAATAAGAAAGAAAACTAATCATCACAGCCTGTTTCTAACATCAAAACTTTAATCCTTGTGTTCATTTATATTCATGCACATGGTATTATTATATGCTGGCACAATGTAGGATAAGCTTTCAGTACCTAGTCTTCATTCACATTCACTATTGTTAGTGTAGATCAGCACAATTTCTAAAGATATAGGTCTCATGAAATGATAGATCAATAATGCTAACTCTGTGCTATTAAAATAAATTTTCTCACCTAAGCTTATCTATTACTACTTTCTAATCAGGATTTCTTCACGATAAAAGCTAAGCATAACCACTTTTGAATGCTACTTTTCCTTTGGTACAATAAACAAACCATAAAACAACAGTTTCTGTCCAGTTTTAATAACATTATTATAACCACTTTGTATTCCTTCCCCATTTATGCTCTTATAGGTAAAATTCCATTACAGCGACTTCTCTCGGATAACCAAGTTGATTGTTGTTGTAAATTCATCATTAGAAATTATTTTATGTATATTATATAGCTTTCAATTTATTACAAAAACATTAGGCTTTCAGAAGTGAAAACCAGCACCCGAAATCTGAGTAAAACGGAATACATATACAATTCTTTCCAGCAACAAGAACAGAGCTCACTATGTAGTATGGTACTATTTGTTTTTAAATTTCGTGTGTAAAATTACAGAACTGTCAAGAAATGGTTACTTTTCCCCCCTTTGTAATAATAAAGGCTCCAACAAAGTCGACAAAGTACTTTCTGTATCAGTTTATTCTTCATAAATAAATCATGATTATAATTGACTACTGGAAAAATGAAAACATTTGAACTTTTAAAAAAGAAAATAGAGCCCTCCCTGATTAACAGAACTTGTTTTAATGGGATATTATCTACAGTATCTTATACCTTAGACATGTAACCATTAAAACAAAGAAGTTAGTGACAAAGTATCCACGTAACTGTATCACAGATCTCAAGAAACATTCAAAAAAGATTTAAGGCTACCCAGTAATAGCCTCTCATAAAACCCAACAAACCTTACAATGGTAATTAGACTTCAAAGGGACCAAAATATTCGTTTATGTTGAGCCAAGATTAGGAAAATCTTCCACTGTTGACATTTTCATGTTCTTAGTTTTTCAATCAAACAATCAGCCTGTAATTTTGAAAACATAACATATTTTTAAATTCTAATTATTACAGCCTACATGAAATAATTCCACTGGCATCCCTATTATAATAAGTCACAGCAGAAGAGGTGGATATGACATATTCTGTTCCTAAAAATATCTTTAAAATTTTCTCAATATAATAGTTTTATAAACTATAGTAAAAGGATTCAATATTGTATGTAAGTAGGCAGATTTTTATCCACATTGCATAGTTGTTAAAAAGCTTCAATAAGAAAGGGAAAATAAATATAATACTGACATTTTAAAAAGTAAACTAGATGTGCAAGAATCTTAAATGCATAATACTGAGTAAAAGAAGCCAATTTGAAAAGGCTACATACTGTATTTTTCCAGCCATAAGACATTCTACAAAAGGCTTAAAACTGTGGAGACATTAAAAAGATCAGTGGCTACACAGAGGATTTTTTAAGGCAGTGAAACTATTCTGCATTATACTATAATGGGGGATACATGTCATTACACTTTTGTCCAAACCCATAAAATATACACTACCAAGAATGAACCCTAATGTAAATCACGAACTGTGGGTGATACTGATGTATCACTGTAATTTCATGGGTTATAACAAATGTATCACTGTGGTATATAGGATGTCTATAGTATGGGGGGCAGAGGTTATATCGGAACTCACTGTACTTTCCATTCAATCTTGCTGTGAGCCTAAAACCACTCTAAAAAAAAAGTAAACCAAAGTCTTCTGATTATTGTTTCAAATACTTTTCTCAAACATCTTATATATCTGAAACATCATATAAGAGATTTTGAAATAAACCTTAATATCTTTCTCTTAATTTTCTTCAAAGTCTCATAATACATACTGACAGATTTAAGAAGAGTTCAGATTCACAGGATGAACCATTAACAGATCCTATAACTTACAATGTTCATTCATTTTTTTCTAACTAAAGAGTCATGTAAGGAAGTATAGTTAAAAACCCTACAAGAATATATTTTAATGAGTTTCTTATTATAAAAGCATGGATAGTGCAGAAAATCAAAAATACAAATAAGGAAAAACATTCCTTTTTTAATCACACTGATTTTTTTTTTAATTTTTTTTTAATGTTTTTTTTTATTTATTTTTGAGACAGAGACAGAGCATGAACGGGGGGAGGGCCAGAGAGAGAGGGAGGCACAGAATCGGAAGCAGGCTCCAGGCTCTGAGCCATCAGCACAGAGCCCGACGCGGAGCACGAACCCACGGACCATGAGATCGTGACCTGAGCCGAAGTCGGCCGCTTAACCGACTGAGCCACCCAGGCGCCCCCACACTGATTTTTTTAAAGAGACCACACCAACTGCCCTGTCAAACATCCACTTTTTAAAGTTTGAACACATACACACACACATACACACACACACACATATGTATCTTAAATTATGTTTAAATTAATCATCTGGACAAGTTAATTAGAGGGATAAGTTTGAAATATGAAGTTTCTAGAAATCATGCTTTTTAATTTCTTCTGTACCATGGCTATAATAATAATATGCATTAACTAACAGTAATTATTTAATTTGTAATTCAGTGATAATTTGTATATGGCAACTACAGGTCACCTTAACATCATGGACACAATAGCAACTGGTATATTACTTAGTCAAGTGGCCTTGGAAGGACAGTCACTTATCAACTAAGGCTTGACTGTCCAGCAACAGGCCTATAATCAGCTGAATTCTATTCTACTTTTGCACTAGCAAAACAGAATTTTTTTAGGCTCAAAGCTTCCACCTCAGATCTGACAGGTGATGCTACTACTGCAGTCCTTTTCTAAACTAGAAAATTACAAAAATTCATTTCTATAATAATATTGATGATAACAAAGGCAGCAGGTAATATTTACTAGCACTATTTGCAAGGTAGTTTTAAGTGCTTTACATACAAATTATTTTATCAATCCACTCATCAACTCTACAGGTAGGCAGTATTCCTTATCGGTAGGTAACAGATAAAGAACTTGGGCCTTAAAAAGTTTACGTGACTTGCACATAGTACCTCAAATAACTAATGGAGCCACAATTTCAATCCAGATTGGACCCTGGATTCTAAACTATTAATGCCATGGTTCTTTTATATCATACCCACTGCCTGCAATGGAGAGACTTAGCCATAGCTTCTCTTCCTACAGATACGATAACCTGGAAAATCCCTCAAATTAAAAATATTATTTTGCATACATTCGAGCACTATGTTAAAAGAGATGATCAGGTCTATGAGAGCTGTAAGTGCCTAGTGTTGCCAAGAAAAGAAGGTCTACAACAAAAAGGGCAAATATTTTAAATACTTTTGTATGCAGCTACTACAATAGTAACACTTACTGTGATAAACCAATAGGAATTCACTTTATAAACCAATTTTGATAAGAAGCCAAGTTGATCGACAGGTGCCAGAACATGAAGGTGCAAGTGGGAAATGGAACAAAAAGGCGGCATATGGAAACCCATTCTAAAACAGAAAGGTAAGAGATACTTGGCAAATCAGTTCTACAATAGTTTAAAACTATTTTTTTTACAATAAAACACATAAACATTAAGGACGTCCCAAACAGGTTACCACTCAAGTATCTTTTACTGCCTTCTTTCTATACTTAAAAGTATTCACAATTCCTCCTCTTTTCGTGAAGTTCATAGTAACAAACTCTTCATCAAGGAAGGGCTTAAAGGCATACTATGCCTCAGTAAAACCTTGATGAATTCTAATTTGGCATTATGTTTTATCACCTTGGTCCTTAACATTTTAACCTTTAATTTTCCTAAGATATGGCTCTGCAATGAATCTTTAAAAAAAAAAAAAATTACAGGACACTCAAGTAGAAGGGTTCCTTTATTCCAGGACATAGCCAGTAGATGCTGTGCTTTCTCCTTTAATAGTGATTTCCTTACCAACCAATATTTCAGTAATGAGATTAATTATACCATTATTTTAAAAATTTTATCATCACTCAAGTTTCTTAATAATGAAGATAACCTAATTATTCACAATTTATCTGCTTTATAAAACAGTCATAAGAGAATTCCTTGGACTACTAACAAATTTCTACTAAGAAATGTGATTCTACCTCTTAAAAGTAAGTTCACAGTTTTGTAAGTCCACTTAGCAATTCTGAGTGGAGCAAGGCATACCTGTAAGAATAATCCAAGCCTAGGAATATTTGCCTACTCAAATATTTATGAGTCTCCATTAAAAAACAAACAAACAAACAAACAAACAAACAAAAAACTCCAGTGAGTGGAGTGTAGGAGGAAGGCATGGGAGAAGGGCTATGCTACAGCAACAGTATAGCTGACAATGTGGAGTCAGATACACAAGACAGATTGAAAAGCTTCCACCACTACTGAGAAAAGGAGACTGGGTCTTCCCTCCATGAAACAGGAGCTCACATAATATAGAATCAACTAATCTAAAAGGTAGAAGCGACTCAAGGGTTCATTCAACCCTTTCATTTCAAAGATGGGGAAGCCAAAATCCAGAAAGTGGGAGACTTCCCAAGGTCCCCAAGTAAGGAAGTGGTAAAGACAGGCTTGAGACTCAGGGCTCTTGACTCTCACGGTGCCGTTCATTCTTCTAGTACACACTCCTGTGACTGGAAAGGCAATGTGCTGCTTTTGGCCAAAGGGTCTCAAATACTATCTGTTCCCTGTCATTATCACTCTTGAATAGTGCTTAACAGATTTCAGAGCGTTTTCTCACACACCATCTTATTTGAGCCCATAGGTAGGCAGAGCAGGTGTTATCTTGGAGAGGTTAAATGTCTTCAGGTAGCACAACCAGCACAAGCACAGTACTCGGCAAGTAGCACAGATAACATCAGAATTCAGATCTCTTTCACTTCCAGTTCTGATGTTAGACGTGATCTCTGCTACACCTGCCTTGCTACTCCTTTGGTCACACTAGGCAAAGTCACAAGTCTTTTAAAAAGGAAAAAACCCACTATTTAGATTAATTAAAATAATTGCCAAGTTGAATATTTTTATTACATGCTTTTTGCTCAAACTTTGGCGAATGCCAGAGTTCAGTTCAGCAGAGAAAAAACTCAAGTAGTTTCACATGACAAGTATAATAATACATTTTTAAATCATATAAAATATTTTCTAAAGAAATTCAATTTACACACAATTTTATAGAAAAACACATCTTGAACAAAGAAAGGTAGACTCAACTATTTTACCTATGCACTGCTTAAATATACTTGTCTGTCTAAACTATGAGTGGCAATCATTAGAAAATCTTGAGACATGACAGGAAGAAGACTTATTTATTAAATTTACACTACCACTGAACAATGAATGCTTCACTCTCAGGAAAACTGCATTTAAACCAGGCTCTCTGCCGCCTCTGCTCTCATTTCCCACGAAGAAACAATATTTCAGAAAAAACAATTGCATATATTGGTTTCTATCTGCAAGTACACATACCTCGCATTTTTGAAGTCAGTGAAATTATTCCTTTCAAGAATGCTTTTTCCAACAGTTACCATGTTCTCAACTATAAAACAGAAAAGAAACAACATTACACAGCAGGAGACATTACTAAGTTGTAATTAATATTAATTTTTAGGGTCCCAGTCAAAAGTTGTATCAAATGGGTAAACATTTAAACCACCTGTTTAATAGTTTTAAGTTACTGAGAAGTTTGCCCATCAGCACTGAAATGAAGGTTCAACCTATCACAAAGCATCATGTATAGGTTGACTTTGAACAGCTGTTAAGGGGTACTATCAAGTGACTACTTAGGACATCTGATCCTACTGAAGTCTAATTCAAATCATAAGGAGACCAAGTAATAAAAAAATACTTGAATTAAGAAAAGACAGATGGGAAAACTTTGAATTTGTCTTTCAGTCAAAATTAGAGATATGATAGCACTTTGTGTCAGGCCACCTTTGACTAGCTAAATGTTTGTATAATTGTTTTGGCTTCCAAACTCTCTCTGCCTTACTGTCTTTATTATCTTGGTCCTTTATGGCCTTTGGATGGAAATATGCTTCCCATGAGAAAAAATTTGGTAACCTGCAATGTCCAAAGCACAATGCCAAGCTTTAGACCTCTTTTATTTCTGAATGGTGCAGTCAAGTATTTAGAAGAGGAAGAAATGAGAATCTACAGAAGATGGTTATCATAAAGAGGATTATAAAATTATTGCTAATTTTTCTTCTCTAAGTCAGGCTTGAGCCAGAAGGACGACAGTAACATATCATCCAAAAAAGCTCATTACTTCAAGCAAGATTGTATCTTGTTTTCTTTTAAAATATTCCCAAGATCCTAGACATGGGGGTAAAGAATGTTTTTTTTTTTTCTTTTAATTGCTTTAAAGCAATGCTTTTAACAGTACCATATTATAAAGTGTGTAGATGTAATATATATGACAACAATAACACAAAGTGTTGCAGTTACATTTTTCATGAATTGCTACAATGTGAAGTCTAAGTAGACTGTGATAATTACACAATTATATTATTATATTAATTATATATTAATTATATATTATATACATAATTATATGTATTATATATATTATATATAATTATATATTATATTAATTACACAATTATATTTTAATTTCTCTAGAGCAATAATTTTTTTTTAATATGAAGAGGAATACATGAAAAGGAAAGAGATAAATTACAGTGGAATTATAAAATATATATATATATCTGATCAACCACAAGAAGGAAGGAAAGAAACAGAGCAATAACAAAAAATGGGGCATAAAGCACCTGGGTGGCTCTGTTGGTTAAGGGTTCAACTCTTGATTTTGACTCAGGTCATGATCTCATAGTCATGGGATCCAGCCCCGTGGCAGGCTCCATGCTGAGTGTGGAGCCTGCTTGGAATTCTCTCTCTCTCTCTCTCTCTCTCTCTCTGCCCCTCCCCAGCTCATGCTCTCTCTCTTTCAAAATAAATACACTTTTTAAAAAATGGGACAAACAGAAAACAAATGGCAAGACAGTAGACCTAAACTGAACTGTATCAAGTTACATTAAACATTTATGAACTAAACAATTAAAAGTCAGATTTTCACATTAAATTTAAAATATAATTATAAATAAGCAAGACCCAAGTCTATTGCTATCTTCAAGTCTTTAAATATTAATATCCAATTGGTTGAAAGTATAGAAAAAGATACCCAATGTGAACAATAAGAAAGTTAAAGTAGTTGGGGCGCCTGGGTGGCGCAGTCGGTTAAGCGTCCGACTTCAGCCAGGTCACGATCTCGCGGTCCTTGAGTTCGAGCCCCGCGTCAGGCTCTGGGCTGATGGCTCAGAGCCTGGAGCCTGTTTCCGATTCTGTGTCTCCCTCTCTCTCTCTGCCCCTCCCCCGTTCATGCTCTGTCTCTCTCTGTCCCAAAAATAAATAAACGTTGAAAAAAAAAATTAAAAAAAAAAAAAAAGAAAGTTAAAGTAGCTAAATTAATATCATACAAAATAGACTCAAGAAGTATTCCCAGAGATCAAGAGGGACATTTTACAATGATAAAAAAGGCTCAATTCATTGAGAAGGCATGACAATCATAATTATGTGTTCACTTAAAATCAAACTCAAAATACATGGAGTAAAACCTATTGTCTCCTTTACATTTCACTGTTACGTCTTCTGTCTTTCTTTATACTTGGTTTTGACTGATTCACCTTTCTAGCATCCTAAGGCAGAAACTTAGGTTATTGGTTTTAAACCTCATTTTTCTAACATAAACACAGACAGCTATAAATTTCCCTGTAGGCATTGTTTTGGCAAATTCCACAAATCTTGATATGTTGGATTTTTGTTACCAATCAATTCAATATTGTTTTCTTTGACCTATTTATTTAGAACTTATTTAAAAGTATGTTAATTTAAAAATACTTAGTGCTATTCTAGATTTTATTATTTTTCTACTTTAATTCCATTGCATCTGAGAACAGATGTTATAAGATTTCAATCATTTGAAATGTATTTAGACTTAGTTTACTGCCCAGAATATGGCCTACCTTGGTGAACATGTGGTCTCAACAAATTGTGTATTCTATAGTTAAGTGGAGTTCTATAAATATCAGTTATAATCACAGTGCTTGTGACAGTGTTATTGAACTCTTCCATATGCTTATTATTTTCCCAACTTTATAAACTGTATAAAAATATTAATTGCAAGATCTTTTTTTTTTTTAAGTTTATTTACTTTGAGCCAGAGAGAGAGCAAGCTGGGGAGAGCCAGAGAGAGGGGGAGGGACCTAATCCCAAGCAGGCTCCACACTGCCAGCATGGAGCTCGATCTCACAAACCACAAGATGAAATCCAGAGTGGGATGCTTAACAGACTGAGCAACCTAGCACCCTGAAAGAACTTTTAAACTTTTATTATGAAACTATTAAAATATAAACAAAATCAGACAGAACAGTGTAATGAAACCTCAAACACCTACCATGCTGCTTCAAAATTGGTAACATTTTATTTGCAACAATTATAACAACTTTCAATAAAATAGAAGAAATATTAGAAAAAGAAAACCAAGCATAAACATATTTTTCGCTCCTTAAAAACAGTATAAAAAGGAAATACTTAAGGCATGGTAGCTGTTGCTTGATATTAAATATTGCATATATATTGGCTTTTACCTGCTGGGATGAGTATGGAATGTACTCATTGAACTTAAGATGACTAAGGCATTTGGCAATATGGAGAATAAACAATTTAAAAACGGGTAATTCAGTAGTCTAAACACTAATGAAGTACACATCAAAGTTTTCCCTCAAAGATATTTCTTATTCACCTTCAAAAAAAATCTGGCCCAGGGGCTCCTGGTGACTCAGTCAGTTGAGCATCTGACTTAGGCTTAAGTCATGATCTTGTAGTTCATGAGTTCAAGCCTCACATCAGGCTCTGTGCTGACAGCTCAGAGCCTGGAGCCTGCTTCAGATTCTGTATCTCTCTTTCTCTCTCTGCTGCCCCTCCCCTGCTTTCTCTCTCTCTCTCTCTCTCTCTCTCTCTCTCTCTCTTTCTCAAAAATAAATAAACATTTAAAAAAAATTAAAAAACAAACAAAAAAAACACCAAAATAATCTGGCCCAATTTATCTATTTTATCGGCTACTTAATTTACTGACCAAACTAATCCCAGACCCTATTGGCAAAGGCTATCAAAACATATATGAAGTGAACTTAGAAATGTCTTAGTAAATGATAACTGGTAACTCACAGAAATCATGAGTAGGAAAATACAGGATAATCCTATAAGGACAAGATTCAAAATCTTCTTTTCAGAAGTGAAAAATTCATTGCTAAACCTCATAACTAAATTTTGGTGTCAGTTCATCTACACCAGAAGCTTACAAGGGAGGTACCAATATGGTCTCACTCCCAGGCAATATGAGCTTCTAGGCCATATCACAACTTATTTGCTTGTTATTTTTTAAATAGCATCTTCCATTTCCAGAGTCGAGAAAAGCCATCACTTAAAAAAACATAAAGAGGCATTATCTTTTAGAGATCTTAAAGATTAAATAATATGATGTCTGGAATTTCAAATCCAGTGGGAGAAGGTTAACAGATGAAAAAGATTGGCCACGAGTTAATAAATGTTGAGCTTGGGTGATGAATATATGGAGACTACATTATGTTCTTTATTTTTGTATATATTTGAAAATTTTCACAGTGGAAATTTCGAAGAGTCATAATGCTCCTTTTTCATAATACCTGCCAGACTTGTTCTCTTTTAACTGTCACGGCCATCACTGATGCCAACTGAAAACGATATAACTAAGAAGAACACTACTGTCCTCTTACCCAGTTCTATGTGATCTTTCTTTAGCTCTCTGCAGTTTCCAATATGCTTCTTTGGCACCACAAGATAATGATGAGGTGCTGCTGGTTTGATATCTTTGAAGCAAACTAGGTCTTCATTCTGAAGGAGAAAACATATCGTTTGTTAGTGGATTTTTTTTTTTTAAGAACTTCCTAATGCTGTTCTGGCATGTCTTGAATACCATAAATCTCAGTCTGATAGGGAAATAGTACTTACGTTACAACTAAGCCCACCTGGGCAATTTTGTGAATATGCATTTAGTCCACAAAGACAAGCCTTACTGCCCTTCATGACATGCTCATTTATTCCAGAAAATGAGAAGATTTATATAAAGCTAATTTCAGGAAAAAAATTATCAATGAAGTTAATTAAAACTTCATTACCAACAATGATAGAGTTTTATTTTCATTAGATATTTCTCCATCTCTACCTACCTAAGGGTCTTTCACTCTTAATATGTACTTCTAAAGTTTGACTACAGAAACATAGCGAGATTGATAAATTCTTTTTCACTTGTACAATTTTTTTACAAAATAGATATTCCTCAATTATAACAAGAAAATCATCTAGCATCTACAGAGATTACCTTTTTAAACATTTTTCCATAAACTGTATATAAATACATTTTTATTATATTTGCAACATTAAAAAGCCTTTGAAATACTAAAACTCCAGTATATTGTACTAAGTGTCCAATCCATTATATCGGAAGGTAAATTAGCGCAATAACTGTGGAAAATAGCATGGAGTTTCCTCAAAACATTAAAAACAGAAATATCATATGGTCCACCAGTTCCACTACTGTGTATTTACCAAAAGAAAATGAAAACACTAATTCAAAAACATATATGCACCTCTGTGTTTAGTAGAGCATTATTTACAATGGCTAAGATGCAGGCAACCCAGGAATCCATCAACAGATGAATGAATAAAGAAGATGATGTATACACACAATACATTCAGACATAAAAAAAGGACATTTTTGACAACATGGATGCACCCAGAGGGCGTTCTTATGCTAAGAACAAATTGGTGGTTGCTAGAAGAAAGGGGGTGGGGGGGCAAAATAGGTGAAGGAAATTAAGAGGTACAAAGTTCCAGTTATAAAATAAGTTATGGAGATGAAAAGTACAGCATAAGGAATATACTCAATAATATAATAATGTTATATGGTGACTACACTTACCATGGTGAGCACTGGGTAATGTATAGAATTATTGAATTATTATTTTGTACAGCTGAAATTGTCATTGTGTGTCAACTACATTTCAGTAATTTTTTTAAGTCAAAATTAAAATCACTATAAATCAGTATATCAACAAGTTTCCCTCAGAAAAATTCCCAGAATACACTGTTGCTCATTAGTTCTCTGTTTCAAGATCAAAAATTCAATTTAATGAGGGCCTCATATCCTTACCAGTAATCTTGGTTTCAATGAGAACAATGGTGAAAGTCCATTGTACATATTATACCATTAACTTCCTTATCAGGAGCCATACTGCTCATCACCTAAGGTTCAGGGGACTGACAAGTCAACTTTTGATAAGACCACACTTCAGAAAATGAGACTTTTTTGTCTACTTTAGTCCTCAGGAGCGCCATGATTGAAATGGAAGGCAGCAAAAACAGGGTATTATGTGTCCCTTTCCTATCTCAAAATTTCCATAAAATGCCCACAACATAATTTTATTAAAACAGTGTTTGGGGTGCCTGGGTGGCTGAGTTGGTTAAGCGTCTGACTCTTGATTTTGGCTCAGGTCATGACCTCACAGTTCATGAGTTCGAGCCCTGTGTTGGGCTCTGCACTGATAGCATGGAACCTGCTTGGGGTTCTCTGTCTCCCTCTCTCTCTGACACACCCCTGCTCACAATCTCTCTCTCTTTCAAAAATAAACATTTAAATAATAATACTAATAATGTTTAATTATTGACTTTGTTGCTGTCCTCACTTAACGTACCTTCAACCCAGATTTGCAAAAATGAATAGGCACAATAACATGAAAATCTTGAATATTATCCAGCTTTTAAGAGTAACTTGTCTATGTATCCCTTTGAATTAGCATTTTTGTATTCTTTGGATAAATACCTAGTAGTACAATTGCAGGATCACAGGGTAGTTCCTTCTCTTTTTAACTTTTTGAGGAAACTCCATACTGCTTTTCAGAGTGGCTGCGCCAGTTTACATTCCCACCAACAGTGCAAGAGTACCCCAATGTCTATAGCAGCATTATCTACAATAGCCAAATTACAGAAACAGCCCAACGGTCCACTGACTGATAAATGGATAAAGAAGACGTAGGGCGTGTGTGTGTGTATGATATATATATTATATATATAATGGACTATTACTCAGCCAAATCTTGCCATTTGCAATGATGTGGATAGAGCTAGAAAGTATTATGCTAAGCAAAATAAGTCAGAGAAAGACAAATACCATATCCTTTCACTCATATGTGGAATTTAAAAAACAAAACAAATGAGTAAAGGGGTAAAAGGAAGGGAGAGGCAAACCAAGGAACATACTAACTATAGAGATCAAACCGATGGTTACCAGAGAGGAGGTGGATGAGAGGATGGGTTAAATAGGTGATGGAGATTAAGGAGGGCACTTGCTGTGATGAGCACCAGGTGATGTATGGAAGTGCTGAATCACTATATTGCATACCTGAAATTAATATTACACTGTATGCTAACTAACTGGAATTTAAATAAAATCTTTTTATTTTTTTTAAAGAGTAACTTGTTGGGGCACATGGGTGACTCAGTTGGTTAAGTGTCCAACTTCAGCTCAGGTCATGATCTCACAGCTTGTGAGTTTCGAGCCCTGCATCAGGCTCTGTACTAACAGCTCAGAGCCTGGAGCCTGCTTTGGATTCTGTGTCTCCCTCTCTCTCTGCCCCTCCCCTGCTCATGCTCTGTCTCTCCTGTCTCAAAACTAAATAAAAATTAAAAAAAAAATGTTTTTAAGTGCAATTTGTCCATAAGATGAGGATGGGGAGGAGGGGGAAATGGTTACTTTTAAGATCCTGTAGTAAACTTAGCCTATGCAATCAATGATTGAATTAGATTTCCATCAAGCTTTCTAAAATATTGAAATTGGCCCTCTGATGTTACCCTCTCTCCCACTGCTACCTACTGAACCAGCCATTATTTAGACTTTTTTTTTTTTTTTTTTTTTTTTGAGAGAGACAGCACAAGCAGGGGAGGGACAGAGACAGAGGGAGAGAGAGAGAATCCCAAGCAGGCTCTGCCCTGTCACTGCAGAGCCCGATGAGGGGCCCAAACTCACAAACCATGAGATCATGACCTGAGCTAATAAAATCAAGAGTCAGGCGCTTAACCAGCTGAGCCACCCAGGTGCTCCTTTTACACTCTTCATTTTAAGAAAAACTTTCTCCCATTACAAAGATACAATGACAAAAACGTATGAAATGATGCATGTACAAAGCTATCCTTTACAGCATGATTTGTGATAGAGAAAAAAAGAAAGAAAGAAAGAAAGAAAGAAAGAAAGAAAGAAAGAAAGAAAGAAACAAGGAAAGAAAGAAACAAGGAAAGAAAGAAAGAAAGAAAGAAAGAAAGAAAGCAAGCAAGCAAGCAAGCAAGCAAGCAAAAGAAAAAAAGAAGAAAATAACCCAAGGGTCCATAATTCAACTAGGAGACTGATTGAATAAATTATAGTAAATACATACAATAAAGTAATATATAGCTATAAAATGGAATGAGGATCTTTATATACTTATGAAATGATTGCTGAAAAATATTTTTTTTTGAGAGAGAGAGAGAGAGAGAGAGAGAGAGAGAGAGAGAGAGAGACAGCATGCATGCGCAGGGTAGGGACAAAAGGAGAGAGAGAATCTTAAGCAGGCTCCGCACTCAGTATGCAGCCCAACGCAGGGCTCAATCCCATGACCCTGGCATTGTGACCTGAGCAGAAATCATGAATCAGAAGCTCAACCGACTAAGCCACCAGGAGTCCCTGAAATATACTTCTAAGTTAAAAAAATAAATAAATAAAGCAAGAAGCAGGAGAATTGTTAGGCCATCTCTCATGTAAGAAAGACGAATACAAAATTAAACATACACATACATATTCTCACAATGGAAGAAGGATCAACCAAAAATATGTTTTTTAGTTTCTTGTGAAGGAAGAGCAACAGGGTAAAGATGACAAGAGAATGGATGCTACATTTTTCCGAATGTATTTTTCTTTACAATTTTGACTTTAAAACATGAATATTTAACATACTTTTTGGACTTAAATAGAAAAAAAAAAAGGTAATCCCTAAAAACTGAAAACAGAAACAAATAATCCTGTTTGCCATGTTGATAACACAACTACACAAAGAAAAGATATTTCAAGTAACTCTAAAACAGAATTTTGATTCTCCATTACTGACAACCACTCAGTGAGAAGTTTTCCTTTATGCTTTCATTTTTTTTTAAAGTTTTTTTTTATTTTTGACAGGGAGAGAGAGACAGAACATGAGTGGGAGAGGGGCAGAGAGAGGGAGACACAGAATCGGAAGCAGGCTCCAGGCTCTGAGCTGTCAACACAGAGCCCGATGCGGGGCTCGAACTCACGGACCGCAAGATCATGACCTGAGCCAAAGTCGGATGCTCAACCGACTGAACCATCCACGCGCCCCTTCCTTTATGCTTTCAACGCAGATCACAGTGAGCTTGTCAAGTATAGGACATGCCATGTTTATCCTTGAACTTCAAGTGAATAACACATAGTAAGCCTGAAAAACTGTTTAATAAATAAATGTGAATAAATGACAGAAGCTTAAATACAAAGATAAAGCTATCAATGCTCCCTCCTCTAATCCTCGGAAGAAAGAAAGAAGAAAAAAGAAAAGAGAAGAGAAGAGAAGAGAAGAGAAGAGAAGAGAAGAGAAGAGAAGAGAAAAAAAAAGAAAAGAAAAGAAAAGAAAAGAAAAGAAAAGAAAAGAAAAGAAAAGAAAAGAAAAGAAAATGGTGTGGGGGCACTTGAGTGGCTCAGGTGGTTGAGTGTCTGACTTTAGCTCAGATCGTGATCTGGCGGTTCTTGAAACTGATCCTCACATCGGGCTTGCTGCTGTCAGTGCAGAGCCCACTTTGGATCTTCTGTCCACTCTCTCTCTACCCCTACCCTGCTTGCTGTCTCTCAAAAATAAATAAACATTTAAAAAAAAAATTTTAGGGGCGCCTGGGTGGCGCAGTCGGTTAAGCGTCCGACTTCAGCCAGGTCCCGATCTCACGGTCCGTGAGTTCGAGCCCCGCGTCAGGCTCTGGGCTGATGGCTCGGAGCCTGGAGCCTGTTTCCGATTCTGTGTCTCCCTCTCTCTCTGCCCCTCCCCCGTTCATGCTCTGTCTCTCTCTGTCCCAAAAATAAATAAATGTTGAAAAAAAAATTTTTAATGATGTCATTATAATTTTTACATACTTTTCCAATAAGAGATGGACTTTCCATGATCTTTCAGTCTGTCCTTGCAAAACACCTTAAGTTGGAATTTTGGCCACTGTTTGATTTTAACAGTGTTTCTCAGCCTTTTCGCATTATCATCCCCCTAAGGAAACTTTATAGATTTTTTTTTTTCTAATTGCTCCCCTCCTCTGATATTTTAGAACCACAGCCATTCGGACATCCATTTATATCCTATATGCTATGCCTGTATTTCATATATATAAATAATAAGCTTTTTGCCCCTGCCCCAGGCAAAAACATCAATTTTTAACACTTTTGAGAATGCACAGATTAGACAAACAGCTAGTCTCTCTTGACCTCATTATACCACTGAATCTAAGCAATGTAGGCTAAGCATCCACTTACATACAACAGATAAACTGCGGTGAACAGGGTAGGTAGGTACTCAACCTCCACTGCAAATACTTCTGTGTCTTTAGTACTTCAGAAATTTTAAAAAGCCAAAATCCCCAGATGGAACTCAGCTCTTGCCAATTAGATGTACTTCAGACCTAGGTGCTTTGACGAGCTAACCTGAAGCAAAGCCATCTTTCTGTTGCTTCGGCTAGTTTCAGCCGGCGAATTGGTCAGCTGTAGGACTACCCAGTTTCCTTTTTCTTCCTTTCCCCTCCCATTCCAATGTCTAGTCAACAGTTTCCTGGGAGTCAAGAGACACACAGGAGACACCCCTTGTTTTGTCGCCATGGCCTACCGGTGTGGAGCTAGCAGGTGCAGTAGAGCTCTGCCGCTGTGTTGTTGCTCAAAGAAGAGTAGAAATACGTAGGTGCTACTGGCCTTCGTTGTCCAGAGGTCAGAAATGCAAAACATCCTGCAAGAGGCGGAACAGCCGTGCACAACGAAGCAGAATCCAGCCCAAACTGCCAACAGTGCTCTCACTGGAGACACCGCTCAACAGTGGCAGTCACACTGCTTCCTCACCTCTGGGTCACACCTCAAGAGACCTCTTCCTGAAGTCTCAGCTCCAATGGCAGTCACCTTCCTGAGTGTGGCACAGGAAATGGCTCCTCAGGGCTCCAGTTCTGCAAATGCTGTTCTGGATGTCATTCTTGAAGGCTTTTCTAGATCTTGTTCCTTCAGCTCTTGCGACGACTTTTTTAGCAACTAATTCCCTATATTAAATCCATTTCTGCTTTAAGTAACTAGTTTTTATTTCTGCAACTGACCCCTAATATCTAAAGCAAATTAAGAAGAAATAACATTTGAAGGAACATTTCAGTACCCTGCCATCTGAGGTTTGATTTAAGAAGGGGGAGGACATCAAAGTTAAACTAGTATTTCCTCAGTGTGGTCTCAAGCAAGGTGAAAATAAACATCTAGCCTTGTGTTTCTCAACCATTTCTTCACTGTCACCCCTCAAAAGACATTCTTAAGACTTTTTTTCCTGATTCCACTGTCATGATAGTTTAATACCGCAGATTACGCTTTTTCTGTTTGTGTCCACTATGTTTATCTTTGCCTCATACAAAAAGAGTAAGATACCGCACCCCAAAACCAACTTTTATCCCCTCAGAAGTGATATCTCCCCCACTGAGAATGTGTGGTCTAGTATTTATTTAGTCTCTTCAGTATACAACAAGAAAACACTATATGGATGCTTATGGAGTGAGGAACCTTCTCTAGCTTTTGCCAGAAAGGTTTCCCAGACTGACCCACACATTATGCTAGTACCTCCAATGATTCCAAATCAATGTTCTCCTCTGTACTTAATTATAAATCTACTCTACTTTATATAAACCCAATAGTTTCTAAATATTTATTTCTAAAAATAAACATATATGAATTAATATAGGAATATAATGGGTATAATACAAAATACATAGGCTAAAGATTAGGTTCTCTTTTTAAAAACATAAATCTTTAACACTTAATGAGCTCTGATATATCAAATCATTCTAGATTCAATTGTAAAAAGATCTGCACCTTTTTGAGGCACTATTGTACAAGCATGTGCATCTTGCTTATGTTCTGTATTGCATGGACTAATGTCTATATTCATCGTGTGCCCCCTAGATAAGGTATAAAAGTAAAAAGTGTTTATTTGTCTAATTTCCTCTATAAAAATTCCCCAGGCTTTTCACATAATTTTCTCTGAAAATGTTCTTCACAAAGAAAAAACCCTGACCTTTGGCCAAGAAAAACAACAACAACAAAACCTGTGATACAAGTTTGGGCCATCCCACTCCCCCCCCCCCTCAACTATTTGTAGACAAACTTTTTACACTACTAGTATCTATTATCTCCTAGTTTTCCTCAACATCGGTGCTGGAGTGTGCAAAATTTAAAAGCAGTCTCTGGGAATCTACGAAATACTGAATTCTGTGAAGTTAAGAACCTGACTTTACCTCTTGCTAGCCTAATTTTAAATTTAGTAAAATAAGGAGTGAATGAAGGAGGAGAGCTTGGTGGTCCCTGCAGACTCTATGGATCAGCTCAAGAGGCCTACTTGGCAGACAACTGACTACTGGGCCTTCCCCCCAGTCAGCTGCTGCCTGTCTTCACTCCTTCCCCCATTCAGCACAGATGTCAAGGTCCATCACTTCAGCCCTCTGTCCAGCCATAATTTCTTACGTTTGTTCCACTGCCCTTCCGTAACACCCACAGAGCCAGACCCAACCCTGGGTTGACACAACTGACCACCTTGTCTAAAACTAGATTGGGGCTGTGGCTGGCGGGATCAAACCGAACCAAACCCACAGCTCAGCAAAATACTGCAAGCGGCAGAACCACCTCACCAAGCACAGAGCACTGTCATCAGTTGTCTCCTCCGTATTCATCCCACCCTTTAGATTACAAGAGCTGAACACTGACTATCCTTTATCCTATTCGCCAGTGAATCTCCGACACTAGGTGCTTAGAACAGATTCCAGTTCACTTTTAACGAACGCTTTAATGATTACTAAAAAGATACCAGAATCTCTGGAGCTGATCCTCTCCAAAGGCTGCTTCTTTAAAGGCAAGTAGAACTGGTAGAAGAAAACGTGTAGCAGGTGTCTGTGTGCAAGCATCTGAGCAAAATCTTAGTGCTCTGAAAATCTGCATACATTCCAAATGTCGACACCTGTAGGAACTGTACTCTGCAGTGGAAATCTGCGCCGGCTAAGAAATAGTTCGACCTCTGCCCCGCTCCCAGCCGCCCCCAGCCTAATTCCAGTCTCACAAAGAAGCTTTCCCCAATTACCATTGTCTCTTTTCCACCAGGTTGCTCCTCAGTAGCAGTAGCAGACTGCGCAGAATTTAAAAGCAGTGTCTAGAAAGGCAGGCGGTGGGGACACGGCGGAGGAATCCCTCAATTAAAAACAGATCACAAATGCTATTTTCTGCCAAATACCTGGTATCAGCAGACAGAAGCCGAAGTGTTCGGCTTTATCACTACAATGTCCTCCCTTCGGCACAGCAAGAATACTGCTGGAGACAGTCCCCACTCCGAAAGAAGCAAGTCCGTCATTAACACCACGACACCCAGCCTCCCCAATCCCGGTCCACACCTGCGAGGCCTCCCTCCTTCCCGGGAGCCTGACACGACCGCACCACGGTCCGCCACGCGAGGCCTCGGACCCGGGGCTCCCGCACCCACGCCCCGTCCGCTTCGCAGCCCACCTCACAGTCCAGGAGCTCGGTGCCCGGTTCCTGCCGCCCCGCGATCCGGCAGAACACGCACTTGCTACTGTAGTCCTCGGGCTTCGACGATCTTGAGACAACTTCGGCGGTCTTCGATGAAGACACCTTAGGTTCCGCAGTCGCCGCTGCCTCAGAGCAAGGCTCGGACCCCACGCTGTCGCACCTCTGATCCTCCGCCATCGCACCTGCTCCGGGTGGCCAAGAGCTATGACGGCTCGGGCACCACTGGCCCTGCGCAGAGTCCGCCTCCTGCACCTCCTCAGTTTTACCTGGAGGCGTCGCCCTTCGCCTGGCGCAGAGAAAGGCAAGGAGTTGGGCGCACGCGCTGATCCAGGATGACGATAGACAAAGGGCGACGCAGGGATGGTCCTCAAAGCCAGGAAACACGAGGGGGCGTGCGAGTACGCACATGGGTGCTAGCGGGAAGAGCCGTTGGTGGCTACGGGAGTCGCCCCGCCCCCTGCGTCTCATTGGTAAAGACGCAACACGTCCTTCGAGACGCAGGAGCGCGCACCGTCGCGATGACGTCAGCTGCGCGCCCTCACGTCTGGCCAAAAGGAACTTGGTGGGTACGTTGGACTTTATTTTCCGAAGGTGGAAGTTCGCTTTATTTTGAAGAAAAAAAGAAAAAAAAAAAGAGAGAGAGAGAAAGAAAAAAGTGTTAAAAATTTCGTACGTTTTAAACGAATGAGCACAATTTCTAGAGCTTGCTTTTCAACATAGATTATGTTTGATCTTTTCTTTCGTGTGTGCATTTTCAGCCACGATGGTTTGGTAAAGCTCAGAATATCCAAAACTGAACTTCATCTCTGTCTACTTTTTTGTTGTTTACAGCACCAGCTAGATCAAAATAGCGGCTTTTATTTCACATTCCTCAATACACAGGTAAATAAATGTGGAGTCTTGTAGTTTATAGTCTGTAATAGTCCAGAAATTCATTGCTCCTGCTTCATGCTTTCATGCTACAGTAACCCTCTAATTAGTTTCCCTCCTCCATTCTCCTGTTACTCAGTAATTATCGCGCCCCCCCCCCCAAAAGCCCCAATTTGTTAATTTGATACTCAGGGTGGACTCTGATTTGACCTAAGCTTTTCATTTTGTAATACTTGGCATTTACTGAACGTCTAAAATGTGCCATATATTTCTCTAATTGTTAAAATAAACAAGGTTGGTTTAGACCACTATGATAAAAGTTGGTATAACTCAGGAATCCACCAGAATTTATTTTTAATTTTTTAATGTTTATTTATTTTTGAGAGAGAAAGAGAGTGAGCTGGGAAGGGGCGGAGAGAGAGAGGGAGATACAGAATCCGAAGCAGTCTCCTGACTCTGAGCTGTCAGCACAGAGCCTGACGTGGGGCTTGAATTCACGATCGGAGAGACCATGACCTGATCTGAAGCTGGATGCTGAACCGACTGAGCCACCCAGGTGCCCCCACCAACCTTTTGAACACAGAACTCCTTTATTCACACTGAAAAATTTCTTAGACTAGCTTGTTATAGTAACCTTGTTATTTGTTGGCTTAGAAAATACGTAATAACAAAGCCCTATTGTGAATGCAGTCGTTTTTGAATGATTTCTGTTGTATTATTTGAAGACATTTAGGGGTACCTGGGTGGCTCAGTCAGTTAAGCCTCTGAATCTTGATTTCAGCTCACATCAGAAAATCACGGTTGGTGGGTTCAAGACCCCCATGGGGCTCTACAGAGCCTGCTTGGGATTCTCTCTCCCCCTCTCTCTCTGCTTTTCTCCTGCTCACTCTCTCTCTCAAAAATAAGTAAACTTAAAAAATATATATATATTTTTAAGTAGTTGTACACATGTGTTCAAGATATTTTTCATTCCTTTTGCAGTTTTCCAATGGTTTGGGGGACCACTATAATAGCTTCCTAGCCTCTCTCGGGAGTCCATGGCAAAGTTCAGAATTGATGCACTACTTTGCCTTACTTAAGTATCCACTATTTTCATGCACTGTAATATACACTTTGATATACACTTTCACATCACTTTGTTTTTATCCACACTTTTCCCTCTGAAATATCTTAGTTTCCATCTCTGCACATCCACTTTCCAATCCATTCCTCAAATGCTACTGTGGTAGCTACTGTGGTCCCCTCCCTAAGGAAAGAAAAAACAAAAAAAACAAAAAAAACCTCAAGGCAACCTGGCTATATATATGCCTACGTGACAGCATGCCTCACAACCTTGTAACATGAGACCACTTAATCAGGCTGCATGTTTGTGTGTTACCATATACGGGAAACCAAGAAGTAAAAAATATATAAAAAACTATGCCACATGGCATTCGGGGCTCAGTTCTTTGGGTACAAACCCAACTGAGTGGTGCTGGCAGGAATAAAGTTGCTTCCTGGAAAGAAAAGCCTTAGTGTCACGACTCCCTGTGTGAGAATCCTGCTACACTACCTCCTTCATGACATTTTTTTTTAAATTAACCAAACTGAAAATAAGTACTTCCTCTTGTGAATTCACATAGCAGTTTTTCAATACTTCTCTTGTAGAACTAAACACTTTGTATTGTATACTATTTATGTAGATATCTTTTTTCTTACTAGAAATTATGTTCCTTGATAAAAAGAACAAGTGTCTGAATCTACTGTAGTGCCTCCTATAGCCCTTTGCTTGTAGGTAGACACTTAACAATTGTCTAATGAATAAAAGTGTCTAGGAATAAGGTTGCTGCATGGAAGTGTTCAGATTGCACACTGTACAAGCGTACCATAAATGCAAATGTGTTAATTTGCATCATAGATAAATATCCTCTAAAATCACAGGCAGGCCTAAGAGTTCCAGAGCAGTGGAGAGCTGGCTCCTACAAAAACCCACATTGGGGGGCGCCTGGGTGGCTCAGTCGGTTGAGCATCTGGCTTCGGCTCAGGTCATGATCTCACAGTTTGTGGGTTCGAGCCCCGCATAGGCCTCTGTGCTGACAGCTTAGACTGGAGCCTGCTTCAAATTCTGTGTCTCCCTCTCCGTCTGCTCCTTCCCCCACTCGTACTCTGTCTCTCTCTCTCCTTCAAAAATAAATAAAAACATTTAAAAAAATTTTTTTTAAACCCACATTGGGTGCATATGACCACACACACACTCAGGAGACCATTCACCTGCACACTGGCACATACCTGCACAAGGTGCACCTGTCCTGTCTTAGTGACACCTGTGATTGGTCCCTCCCCTACCTGGCAATTTTGAAGACTCCCTTCCCATTCTCCAACTTTGAGCTTGATAGAGGTGTCTGCCATGGAAGTGGGAGAAGCAACACAAACTATTTAAAACTTGTCTGAAGTCTTGGTGTGGGATCACGCAAAAGCATAGGCAGTTGTGTGCACACAGAGCTGCTACCAGTTGGTGCTCTGGTTAGCCCCCCTGGGAATCAGCCATTTGGGTTTTGTGACAATAACTACATTTTACTTGTGGAAATGGAGTGTTTTTGATTTCACAAGGGCACCATATGGGCTAGTAGCAGCCTTGCTTCAATCATGCTCTGGAGTCAGAAAATTCTACAACTTACCATCTGTGAAGATGTAGGCTAAGTTATTTATCTTTCTGTGTCAAGGCTTTCTTCATCTATAAAATGAGGATAATAATGTTTAATGCAAACATTATTTTGAGAACTAAAGCCTGGAAGCCTGGCACAAAACTCTCAATAAATGACTCTTAAAAGTCATTACCAATAAATAGGTAGTGATGGTAAGGGATCATATGATTTACTTGCATTTAAATATAGAAGGTTCAGTGCTCCTATTTAACATAGAAACTGAATTAGACTTTTGTAACATTGTTTCCTCTCCCCCATTTTCCCCTCCCTCCCTTTCTCTCCCCCTGACATACAAAAAGCTGTACATATTTACTAAGGTTCTTCTTTTTGGCTATGCTCACCCCCTTGGTAATCTCGCGTCTGTGGTTGTGAACACATGTATGCCAGTGACTCCCAAATTTAAATCTCTAGTACAGACCTCTTTCCTCAACTCCAGACTTGGGTAGCCAACTGCCTATTCAACTACCTTATGCACATGTATAACATATATTATAAACATGTCTGAAACTAGGCTATGGGGAAAGCTCTTTCCTTTCCAAATCTGCTACCATCTTACTTGAGGGAAAACTCCATTCTGCCATCTACTGAGGAAAAAAATTTTGACATCATATCTGATGCTTCCCTTTAACTCCATATCCAATCCATCAGGAAATTTAAAGTACATCCAGAATCTGATGTCATCACTACTGTCAACCTTGGCTGAGCTACCATCACCTCTTATGTAAATTATTCAATAACCTATATGGTCTCCCTACTTCGAACCTTCTTCCTGCCCCCTTTACTGTGTAGTCTTAACACAACAGCCAGAGTGACTCTTTTAAAATGTGAATCAGATCGTGTCACTCCTCTGTTCCACATCCTTCAATGGTTCTATATCCCACTGAGAGTAAAAGCCAAAGTACCTACTTATGAGGATCCATAAGTCTCAACATAATAAGCCACCTGCCCACTTCCTCACATTCTGACATCAGCTACCACCACCATTTCCATTGCTTACTCTACTCCAGCCACACTGGACTCCTTGTTGTTACTTATGCCAGCCAGGCATGCACCCACATCTAGGCACAATGGTTGTCCCTCTGCCCAGAACACACTCCTTTCTACTACTGGCAGTGCAGATTTCTCCTCTCACCTTTTTCAAGTCTTTGCTCAAATGTTTCTTCCCTAATGAAGTCAATTCTGACCACCTTGGCAACCTACCCCTCATTCTCACCCCCTAATTCTCCCTTTCCCTTTTTCTGTCATTTCCATCCTGCCCATTACCTTCTAGATATTTATATTTAAATATTTAAATATTTAATATTATTATATATTATTATTGTCTGTTTCATCCTCTTTGAATGTAATCTCAAAAATTCTCAGGAATTTTTATCATTTTTGCCTGTTTTTAGTTCATCGAAGTATCCTCAGGATCTGCATGTGGAGTATAGATACCAAGTGTAATCAAGGACAACTCCCAGGTTCTTAGTCCAAGAACTGGAAGGTCGAAGCTGATATTTACTGAAATGGAGAACTCTGCAAGAGCAGGCTTGGGAGCAAGGAAGCCTTGGAATTCAGTTCTGGGTATATGAATTTGAGTTGCTATATCAGGCTCTTTAGAGTAAGTTTGTTGCAGTAAACAACTCCAAAAATCTTAGTGCCTTAAAACAAAAAAGTTTATTTCTTGCTCACCTGTGTGTCTGCTGCATGTTGACTCTGGCTGTGCTGACTTCATCCCATGACCCAGGCTGAAGGAGCAGAGATGGTTCTGATTTTAGAACAGAGGGAAGAAAGAGCACAGTGGAGCCACATCATGGCCCTTAAGGCTTCTTCTCAGGCTGGCACAAGTCACTTCTACTCATATGTCATTGATCAAAGTAAGTCACGTGGCCAACTCTGACATCAAGGTTAAGTATAATCCTAGGACTGTAAAAAGAAGAAGGCAAAAAATATTTCAAATAATAATACAGTACACTGCAGATGCCTATTTGACATTTAAGTGGCAATGTCACCAGGTAGTTGGATGTATGAATCTGAAGATCAGGAGAGAAATCCAGGCTGCATATATGAATTTTAGAATCTTTAGCATGTAATATTTACATTCCTGAAGTTAGAAGAGATCACCAAAGGAGTAAGTATAAGTAGAGAAAAGTTCAGAGGACTGAGCCAGGGGCACTCTGGCAATTTAGAAATCAGAAAAGTGAGAAATAATCAACCATGACTGAGAAAGAGTGGCCCTGGAGTAAGTGGTGTGCTGGAGGTAAAGCAAAGATGATTTTGGATAAGAGGGGGTGATGAGCTCTGTCAAAGCCTGCTGATAGGATACAAAGAGGACTGGCAGTTGAGTGGAAGTTCTTGTAAAGCTGAGAAAAGCAGTTTTACTGCTGGGGTTGGGGAAGAAGCCTCATTCTAGTGGGTTTGAGAGAGAATGGTAGTAAATGAAGTAAAGGGAGCAAATGTGAACAGACCAAACAGATTATTCACAGGAAGAAAAAAGAAGGTACTGAAAGAATGCCAAAGACACAGCTACACTGGTAAGGATCAGAGAAGCAGAGATGCTGGAGTTCTGAGTACAGGAGCAGAGTGGCTGTTGCCAACTCAAATACACATCATTTAAGTGCATCTACTCGGGTGTCTCCATTCCTCACCATCTGAGGAAGCTACATCAACCCACCACCCTTTCCCGATTAATTAACTCCACCTTTATTACAGTTAGAAGTTTCTTTCCTTGTACATCTTCTCTAAACCCCTGGTCTTGGAGTGCCCAGATTTTACTCCTTGCTCTTCTTCTCTATCTGCATTCACTTCCTTGATCTTATCCAGTCTCAAAGCTTGAAACATCTATATGCCATGACTCCCACATTTCTAACTTTATTCATCCTTTTCTTCAAATCACAATCCAACTGCATACTTGGTATTTCCATTTGGGTGTCCAATAGATTGAACTGCTGCTGATAACCCTGCTATAAACCTCTTATTCACAGACCTCTGACCTTGGCTGATGGCATTCTGATCCTTCCACTTCTAGATTCTGTGACTCCTCTGCTCAAAACCTCCAATCCCATAGGCAGGATGATTAAGAAACTTGCCCAGTGTCATCCCATTAATCAATGACAGAGGTGAGACCCCAACTCAAGCAGCTTGATGGGAACCTGTGCTCTGCACCAGAGTACTTTGACACATGCACATGCTCAGTAGGTTACACGATGTTACGTCTCGTATGAGTCCCTGTTATATAGACATATGGATTTGTAAGAAAATGCGAAAAGGATATATACCAATATATTTGCACTGTGATCTCTGGATGGATAAGTTATGGTTTGATGTTTTTCCTTGATTTTGTTTATGTGCATTTTTTACATCTTCAACAATGAAAATATATTATATTTACCACAAGGAAAATATCTTTACAGATTTTTTTAAAATTTAGGATTCCAGATGAACTTCATTCCCTTTAATCATTCTGTTTAATAAATAAACATCTCATTCCATAAATTTTTGAGTTGCTCAACCCCGATATCAGAAAGTACAGGACATTTTCAGGCAAATTTTCGTATTTTTGGCAGAGATGGACTATAGAACTGGTACAACTATACGTCGGATACAGTATAGTGTGTCTCTTCCCTTTTCAGTGAGGTAGGGAAAGTGTGTGGGTGGATTTATCTTAATCTCACACTGTGTCTCCACAGTAGACACCCTTCTCCACATCCTAAATAGAAATTTCCTAAACATAAATACAAAGACCTTCCCTGGCTTCTATTTTGTAAATGGAGATAACTTTTTGCTATTTCACCAGTGTCTCAAGAATATTTGATTTTTCTTTTCTTTTAATTTTTAAAAAATATTTATTTTTGAAAGCTAGAGAGCGCATGAGTGTGAATGACTGAGGGGCAGAGAGAGAGGGACACAGAGAATCCAAAGCAGGCTCCATGGTGTCAGTGCAAAGCCTGATGCGGGGCTTGAACCCAGGACCCACAAGATCATGACTGAGCCAAAATCAGACACTCAACTGACTGAGCCACCCAGGTGCCCTAAGAAAATTTGATTTTTCTGAAGGTAAGAGGAAAACAAGCATGAACACATTTCTCCTTCCCTAAGAAAAGCAGTATAAAAGGAAATATTTCAGGCTAAAATGGCTATTGCCTGGTACTAAATATTAGATGTGAACTGGCCTCCATCTGTTGGAATGAGTGACGTGTCAGGCAAAGGAAGGGGAGGGAGGAGTGCTTATCTGTGGGAAAGGAGAGAAATTTCCAGTTTCTGGTTACTGGGCTGCCTTACTTAAAACTCTCTTTGAATAAATATTGGCAAGTGGCCCAGAGTCCCAACTTGCGGCTGTTTGAGCTTTGCTAAAGTGCTTGAAGGAAAGTCCTGAATTGTTGTTCTTAAATGGAAACTGTGTAAGTCATTTGTAGTGGAAAGGATGACAAAAGAAAAAAAAAAATCCCTTCTTACAACAACTTTGATTCCAGCCATTCCCCTGATGAATTATTTTGTTTATTTGTGTAGAGGTGTAATGCAAACATTTCTGCTTTTTTTCCCCCATAGTGCTTTCCTGAAAGCCACGTCTTCAAACAAATTGTTGAAAGTAATTCTTACTTTATCAGGAACAAGGTTACACTTGGACTTTGTATTTTTGATAAAGAATTCAGCATAAACAAAGTTTGATATAACCAACACCCTAATCAGTAGTACTAACTTACCTTTGTCTGGCATTTTTTAATTTTCTAAAGCACTTTCTTGTATGTACATTAATTTGATTCTCTGACAATGCAGAGAGGTAGATATTATTGTCCCTAGTTTAGAAGTGGATAAAATGGGACCCAGGAAGATGAACCAACCTACTCAGGATCAATTTAATTGGTGGTTGATAGAGGGGGCTATCCTCCACCCCTTCAGTAGGACCAGAGGTACTTTCTGTTGCCCCCAATGGACAGAAGACAGCTACTATGTAAATTAGCACACCCCACCATCTTGAAGTTAGTGTCAATTTTTAGTCAGATCCACACTTGCATTTCTTTATAACTTCAAGGCCAAATAACTCATCTACACCATTCATTCCTGTTCTTATTACTTACCCTCAAACTCTTTACTCGTACATAAATTGCCTATGCTTCTTTCCCCCAGCTTCTTTCCACCGCTGACCTCTTTGAAACTCTTTCCACTGCAGAAGCCACAGTTTCATCGTAAGCACTCTCTACAGCCTCAACATCCTCACAGAGCCATACCTTCACTTTCTTGCCTCAAGTGAAACCTGGCTTTTCCCCCAAAGACATCACTTCCCTTGAGCCCTGACAAACAAAAACTGCTTTTTCCCCTGCCTTTCAACATGCTGAGAGGTATGTGGATGCAGTGTTGATATTCTCCTAGCTTCTAGCTGCCAGTTCCAGGTGATTCCATTCTTACCTGTATGAAACTCCCCACTTTATGCCCCCTTTTGAGTCTCGTGCTGTAGCATGAAGTGTAATCATCATCATCCACCAGCTCAAGGTCACTCCCCCAGATTCACTGAAAGCTTCAGCACCTGGCCCACACAAATGCTGCCAGACTCCCACTGTAATCTCAGACAGCCTTCATGCCCATGATTCACAGCTCCTCAAGCACCTGGATTCCATTGCCCTTTGCCTCCATTCCTCTTTAACACAACTCATTCCTGTGGCAAAATCCTAATTTTATGTTTACTCACATGCTCTGAGAACCAGAACTCTAGTGACCCTTCACACCTCTGCAACTTTGACACTTTCCTGACTTCTTAGTAATTTCTGTTCTTGATCTTTCTTCAATTCTTTGAGTTGCCCTCCCATCTTCACTTTCATCCTTGCCCAGCATAGACCCCAAAGGCCCATAAGGTCTCCGACTGTGGCTTCTGGGTACCCACTGTGCCCTCCCTCCATCTTTGCTATACTCCCAACCAACTTGCTCTCTTCTCTGGTTATCTGAGTGGTTAAAGGCATGGGCTGGGGAAGCCTGTTTCTATCATTTGAAGACTTTTTCCACCATGTAATAATTCTACCTTGGACAAGTCATTAATTTTTCAGGGCTTCCATTTCCCCAATTGGGAAATAGCAGTATCTTACCTCCTGACCATCATAAATTATTGTGAATATTAATTGAGAATATATGTAACGTGCTTAGAATAGTACCTATCTCATAAGTACTCAATAAATGTTTAATAAACTGCTTTATGATGTTTCTTAAAAAAAAATCACGTAACCAGATTAATAAGTACCAATACATGCCCAAATCTGCAAAGCAAAATGTAATCCAACAAACATCCTCTTTTTTCACTCCTTCCCTAGATACTGCCTGCTTCAGGGAGACTTTTGAGACAATACCTTTGTAGGGCCTGAGAACCTCTGATTTCATCATACTAATTATTTGTCCTCGCCATCAGAAGTAGATAGGATTAGCAGGCTGACTAATGTTTATTATTTGTAAGGCAGGAATAGCAAGGATTTCATGTGACCACTTCCCAGAAGACAGACTAGAAGAAACAGGCAGAAGGCATAAATAGGCATCTCATAAGAGAGAAAACATGGATGACCAAGAAACATATTAAAAGATGTTCATCCTCATTAGTAGGGAAATGCAAATTAGAACTACAATGAAATAACCTTGCACACCCTTGAAAATGGCAAAAATGAAGAAATTTAACAATATCAGATGTTGGACTAGGTATTCTTATGGTGGGCATGTAAATGATACAATTGCTTTGTGAAACATTGTGGGGTTTTGTAAACCCAATATTCACATACCCCAGGGACCAGCAGCTCCATCCATTGAGAGTCTTTCACATTTTGTCGACCAAACATAACAAAAAGCACAAAGCTGCAAATAACCCTATCCACTGACAGGAGAATGGATAAATAGTGGATAAATAGTGGCATATTCACCAGAGGAATATTTAACACACACACACACAGTAAAATATAGCTGCAGTAACAACATGAACGAATCTTAGAAACACCGTTGAAGGGTAAAGAAAAAACAAGTAAATGTATGTATTATAATAACACTTTAAATATATTAATCTATTTAATTCTCATAATATCTCTTTGAGGAAGGTACTATTGCTCTCATTTGACAGATAAGGAAACTGAGGCACAGAGGAAACAGTTACAGATAAGAAACCAGCTAATAAGTGGAGGTTGCAGGATCTAGTTAACATTTAGTACATGCTTACATAGTATCAGACACTGTATTACCTTGCCCATACCCACATTATCTACTTTATGAAAGATGCTCTTATAAAATGTCCTTCTTCGTTGTTTTTGTATTTGCCTGATAAATCTTCCTAAATAAACATAATAAGTTAGATTAGAGAATCCAGTTTATCATTTGACTTAGCCCTCTTCTCTCAATCCCATAACCTAAGTGCAAACTCAATGGATAGTTTCCTCTTCATTTAAATGGTCTTCAGAACCATTTTCTAGGATTTGCTTTTGGAAACGAAATGTAACCCCCAGCCAGTGTCCTAAATCCCTGAGGCCCTGGAATTTCCCTACAGCCTACATTTTTCGGAATGCCAATAACTAAGAGATCTACAAATGAAGGAATTCTTCTCCCAAGGGCAACCACACATGCCACCACCATCACGACCACCACACCCCCAAAATCTCTTCCCGTCTTCTCTCACTTATACCCTAAGACCTAAAGGAAAGTACCTGAGGAGCTAGAGGAAGGATCATTCTTTCCTGTACCACAATCTTAAGACACATGCTTGGAAGTTTGTGATTGAATATTGTATGGGGTGGAGGAGGGGGAAGAGAGCCAGGAATCCAAAACCTGTGGTTCAGTCCCAACTCTGATGCTTAGTTGTGGAATGTTGGGCAAATCCATTAACTTCTCTGGGGCTCACTTCCTTCAGTAATGCACTTCAGTTAAACTTGACATTTATTGAATGCCTCCAGGGTACCATGCACCCTGCCAAACATTGGGGTTATAAGGATAGATAAGACCTGATTGGCCATAAGAAGAGCTCCCAGCCATTAAGGAGCTTTCTGTCTAGAGTAGAGGACTGTGGATTTTGGTGCCTCAGGTGGTGAAGCAGAGTGTGGGTAACCAGGTAGTAGAGATATTGCAGAGACTATACAATGTCAGTGTACTGCTATGGTTAAGAGCTCAGCTCTGGGGTCAGTCATAACTAAACATATCCTGGCTATAACCCTCAAGAGTTCTGTGACTTCAAGCAAGATTTCTTCTCCTGAAGAATCAGTTTCTTCATCTTTAAAACAGAGGTAATAATTATACTGTCTTCATTTTGAGGATCAAATAAGATAACACATATAAAAATGGAAGGTGAGTCATGATCAGTAAATGTTACCTGTCCTCCTCATTCTTCCTTAGCACTGTTACTGTTATCACATCAGTTGTTCCTTAACAAGGTATTGTGACACGGTTTGGAGATCCAGGAAGTTGTTCATCAACACTGCTCAGCTCTAGCTAACTCACTGGGGGAATAAGATGAACATTCAGTTCTTGTCCCAAAACCTTTCCTGAAGACATTGACATGCATTAACAGGATGATTACTGGCTAGTGCAAAGTGGAATTTATCTTCGAGGAGGTTATTTCTAAATATTCTGAAGTATGAGAGGGGTGTGTAATTTAGCATAGCATAAGCAAGAGGATAATTTTAGATAAGGTGAAGGATTGTGTTGATACATACTTTTGGAAGATGTTTACGTGAGGAGTGGATATCATGCTAAATAAATTTGATCTAATAAATTAGGGCCCAGAAGTTATAATGAAAATGATTATTAAATATGACTACAAAGCAATTATAATTAAGAAACTCTTCATGTATATTAAAAATATAACCTGAATGAAATATATTTTTTAACATTTATTTATTTATTCTGAGAGACCGAGCAAGCACACAAGCAGGGGAAGGGCAAAGAGAGAGGGTGAGAGAGAATCCTAAGCAGGCTTTGTCTGCACTGGCAACACAGAGCCCAACTCAGGGCTCAATCCCACAAACCGTGAGACCATGACTTGAGCTGAAATCAAGAGTCAGACGCTTAACCAACTGAGCCACCCAGGCTCCCTCTGAACAAAATATTATGTGTATATATATATGTGTATATATATATATATGTGTGTGTGTGTGTGTGTGTGTGTGTATATATATATATATATATAGCGTGTGTGTGTGTGTGTGTGTATGGCTGATTTTGTGACTATGCAAAGAATGCTTACAAATCAGTAAGATGATGAAAACTTAATAGAAAAAAATGCAAAGGACTTGGACAGAACATTCAGGAAAAACACAAAAATAGCCAATAGATGTGGGAAGATGTTCAACATCATTGATGTGAAAAAAAAGATAACATTTTAGCAAAGATTAAAAAGAGGAACATAATCAGTGTTGGTGAGAGTGTGAGGTAACTGGCATACTCATATATAGTTGGCGTAAACAAGTTAGTGTAACTTTTATGAAGGAATAATTAATAGTATCTTTTTAAACAGTGTAGTATAACTCTGACTCATTGCTAAAAATTATCTAAAACATATATCATTCATAAAGGCACTATATACACTATATAGAAGGATCTTAGAATTATTTGTAATAGCCAAAAAAATTCTATCAATGACAAACTGTTTAAAAATGACAGACCCATGCAATGAAGAATGAAGTGCATATACTGATACAAAATGTTCACAGTATACTGTTAAATTTGAAAGACAACTGAAGAACAGTATGTACAGTATGCTTCTGTTAATGTGAAGAAGATATAAATAAGTATAGGTGCACAGAAATGATCCAGAAGGAAACACAAGGAAGTTTGATGCTTTTTACCTCTGGGAATGTAAGGGAGAAATGTCTGCCTTTTACTGAATTGCCTTCTATACTGTTTGAAAACTTTATCATGAATATGTATTACTTTTGTAATAAAAAAAGGAAACAAAACCTTAGTAAAAATATCTAAAGAGCAAATAGGAGCCATTTCAATGTGTCTGAAAATAGTTTTCATAAGTTGCTCTCTTAGAAAATGAATTTTCCTTTGCAACTCACATCATTAGTTTTTTTTTTCTCCATTTGAAGGAAGAATTCCTTTATTATTTAGTAATGATTACTTTATGCTGAGCACTATTTTGAGCGTTCTAATCATCACGGTGGTCTACAATCATGGGTGGTCATTATTATTATTCTCACTTAAAGAAAATGAGGCACATGAAAGTTAAATTACTTAACGAAGTTCACATAAATAGTAAGCTCTAGAGCTGAGATTCAAACCCAGAATGTTTGGCTCCAGAATCCATGCCTTAGGCACTATGCCTGCTCCTTTTGAAGTCCTTAGAAGCTTTGAGTTCTACCTGGATGATCTGATAATGGGACCTATGCCTTATACGGTGAACTCTCCCTGTGGCACCCCAGGTCAAACCTATCCACTGTTCTGACCCTTTGGAGAACCTAATAGAGAAACAAGATGCTGCAAGAGGACAAGATGAGGCCTTGTTGGGTATGGAGTAATAATGGGGCCTTTTAACAACTCTAAAGGTTGACACAATACCTCAACACAGAATATCTTTGTAGAAATATCCTTACTGTTAACTGGAGTCTTCAAAGATGAAAGCGCTGATCTGAGCTGTTAGGTAAAATGCTGTTGATCCATCAGCTAGTGGAGATTGAGGTTAAGCCAATAAGGATTGCTGTAGGGAATAAAGGCTGAACTCATTGGCTGAATTCCATTGTTTTCAAAGTATGTCAAGGTAAGGAGGATTATTTTTTTTAGCTGCCAAGACATGAGAAAACATGCCATGTCATCCAAGTTTATTGAATGTGAATGTGTTTCTTGTTTAGCGTTTTCCTCAAGGGTTACTAAGAAGCTAAATCAGGGTTCCTTTTTGTAACCCTAGACGTGGAGTGGTTGATCAAATGATGGGCCCTTCCTTGTTGACGAATAAATAGGACAATAAGATCATCTAATGGTCTTTAATGCTTTTTGATCACCCTTCATTCTAACATGTTGATAGTGAAAATTTTCTCCACATGCAAGGTTCTCTGGGTGTGCATGTTGCTAGCGGGCATCCCAGCTGGCAAGCTTAGTAAAGAAGATTGGTCACCAAATAGAACTTATTTGAGGCACTTTTTTTTCCACCAGCCATTTTATTATTCTTTTAAATTTTTTTCTGTAACAAATGGATTTTTTAATTTTTATTTTATTTTTAATTTTTGATTTTTAAAAATTTACATCCAAATTAGCATATAGTGCAACAATGATTTCAGGAGTAGATTCCTTAGTGCCCTTTACCCATTTAGCCCACCCCCCCCACAACCCCTCCAGTAACCCTCAGTTTGTTCTCCATATTTATGAGTCTCTTCTGTTTTGTCCCTCTCCCTGTTTTTATATTTTTGTTTCCCTTCCCTTATGTTCATCTGTTTTGTCTCTTAAAGTCCTCATGAGTGAAGTCATATGATTTTTGTCTTTCTCTAATTTCACTTAGCATAATACCCTCCCAATTCCATCCCCGTAGTTGCAAATGGCAAGATTTCATTCTTTTTAATTGCCGAGTAATACTCCATTGTGTGTGTGTGTGCGCATACACACACATCTTCTTTATCCATTCATCCATCGATGGACATGTGGGCTCTTTCCATACTTTGGCTATTGATAGTGCTGCTGTAAACATGGGGGTGCATGTATCCCTCTGAAACAGCACACCTGTATCCCATGGATAAATGCCTAGTAGTGCAATTGCTAGGTCGTAGGGTAGTTCTATTTTTAGTTTTTTTGAGGAAAGTCCATAGTGTTTTCCAGAGTGGCTGTACCATCTTGCATTCCTAATTAAGGCACTCTTGGCAGTTCATTATTCTTTGATGATTCTGAAACTGTATGCACAATTCTGTGTAAGGAATAAATTGTTTTTCCTTCCTGTGGTTCATCATTCATTGTGGATGGGTGCCTGGTGAGGGATATGGCATCCTACAGGACTACCATTAGCAGTAGAATGTCCAGTGTAGGAACAAAACACATGCTGATGGCCATGGCAGAAAATCTTGATTTGAAACAAGGCCTGGGAGAGGTTTTCAGTAATCCTATAGAGATTCAAATTTTCAGTGTGGAAGGATTCAGGGAACTCAGCTCCCTGGTTGCTCACCTAAACAGTAAGACACACACTGTTATTTTAGGTGGTGCCACACATGTAGATAATAGCATAAATGAAAGGACTCAGAACTAAAAGTTCTCTTCTGGTGAGGAAATAATAATCTGAGTTGATTGCTGATGAATTGCTGATGAAATACAATTAGGCTGTGTCAAATCTTCATCTAGAACTGTGCTGTTCAAAATGGCAGCTGCTGACCACATATGCCTAAATTTAAATGAACTAAAATTAAAAATTCAGCTCCTCAGTTACCCAAGTCCCATTTCAAGTGTTCAACACTATTAATGGTAGCTAGTGGCTACCATAAAGGACAGTGAAAAATTTACATCACTGTAGGATGTTCTATTGAGCAGCACTGATCTAGAAAATCAGTGGTGGTTTGATTGACCACGCCAAGGAGACCCTGTTTAGTTTTTATTCTGAACCACTAGAAATTTGAATTAGAAAGGAGGGTAGTAAGACCTTAGATTTTGGTGTGAATTGTAAAGACTAATTTTCTCAGTAAAGACACTTTTGTTAGGGAATCACTGTGGATAATAGTCCTAGGCAAGGAGGTGGGAGCAGAGGATGTGATGCTCTGAGGTTAGGGTTTCCTCTGAGAAAAACTGTGTGACCCAATTGGGCAGAAGGAAGTGGTCAGAGGAACTTTTGATATTTGCATAAAGGGTAAGTGTAACTGACCTAGAATTTCTGGAACTCCCTTTGGCTTAGACCTCCTTTTCTTTCTTTGTATGCTTATATTTGTAAAAATAAGTTAGGCATCTTAAAAAGAACATGAATCTTAGCTTCCCTTTCTTGTTTAAGAGACTCTCAATGCCTTCCTCAAAAGCAAAGTGTTCTTTTGTTAGTCTTGTTTCACAAGGCTTTAAAACTTTAAAAGTAAATAAAGAAAAGGACATAAAATAAAGGGCAATAATACGTCTCACACTCATTCAGGATGTCCCTGGTGACTTGTAGCATGGGCATAGATCTAAACCATTTTCAACAGAGCCTAGTGAGACATTAGTTTGCCCCCTTGCACCCTAGTCTTTTGATGTAGATTCATGAACTGAGAAATTGAGAAGCAATGAAGACTGACATCTTCATCTGTAGGACCTAGGGGGCAGAGACAGGATAGCTGGGATCAAAAATAATTGATCGGAGGGTAAGATCCTTCATTGATATTAGGAAGTAGGTTAAGAGAGATGTTAAAAAGAACAATTCAAAGAACAGCTAGAAGGATTAAGAACAGAGAAACTGGTAGGTAGAGCCAAGAGTTATCTCTAGTAACTGTAACGGGTTTTCATGAGCTGATGAGAAAGTAAGAGGGTGGCTACTGGGAACAAAAAGAGACTTTCCAAGGCAGCAGTAAAACATGAATACTGGACCTTGTTTAATCTTGCATATTTCATCATCCTCTCACACAAGTAAAACTTCTAGCATCCAATAAATACCTGTTGAATGAATCCTCGGGAAAGAAAATCACACTGGATGCATAAATTCCTTTATTGAAAATATTGGGCTAGCACTGCATTACATATACTCAATATCCATAAATGAAGGGCCACACATTTCTGATTGGACAATACTGTTTTAAATAGAGAACACAGCATCTGGATATGCTCTCACAAGTATAATATCATGGACTAAACTAGGTAGGAGTGAACTATATGCAAAATGACCATTTTGTTCATTAATAGCATATGGTTGCAAATGGCATAAATGGTAAACTTGATCATCATGAGACATTCCTGATATCTCACACCAACACATCATTTAACGAGCATATTAAGGTTAAACTGTCAATATGTTGTTAATCAAGAGTTCTCAATAAGAGAACCTGGGTGAAAGCACACCAGGCTATATATTTAAGATTTAATAGAATTCATTTCAACTTGCATGGAATGTGAGTAGGGTAAAATAATTGCTGATCTGACAGGAGGCCACTTGGCATTTGTTCTCTTTTGTAAATATTCTAATAAGAGAATAATCTAAATTAGGAAATATTATGCCAGCTTAAGGCTACATTCTAAAGATGGTTTCATTTTTTTAAATGCAGGTATATAAATACTACTTGTTATTTATGTTCCCTTTCAAAGATCACAGGGGGTGTAATTTATGACAGACCACTTCTCAGCTTTGGCTATTATTTAGAAATTTTTTCCATTAGCAGTCTTTGGCTTTCATAAAAGTTTGGCAATCAGTAATATTGTTTAGTTTTTACCAAGGCTTTATTAGCATTTTTAACAAAGAATATTTTATGATGTGAAAATGGGTTGATGTTAGAAATAGTTTTTACTTTTTATTCCAATTTTTGTATGAATGCATTTCTTTGCATTGCTTTTTCTCAAATGAAAGAGTCTAGAAACCAAGACAATTGGGCTAATTTGACATTTTTCATTTGGTATAAAATATGCAGAAATGAAAACATTCAGTCTCTTTGAAAACAGAGGCCTGTTCATTAATTTAAGAACCTGGGGGAAATTATGCACAAAACACTATGAAAATAAAGTTTTTGTTATTAACACACATGATATTATAAGAAGCAAAACACTTTCTGTTCAAAGCAGGGTTTGTTCTAAGTCTAGATTCAGAAAGGTATCCATTTCTGTAAATATCAATTTACAACTGTGAGAAATGGCTTCTTCTTTACAACAATTATGTTCAGAGTAAGTAAAAATGTATCTTTTTAATGGCTAAATGGAAAGATGGCCTACAATAGTCAAATCAATAAACATTGGTAATGAGTTTTTAAAAATTCAGAATATGCTGCTTAAGACCTATCACCCTAAACAATCAGGGCAAAAGAAAATTCAATATAAAACTATATAAATCAAATGGGTTTGTTCCCAAAACAGCACAAAATGTATACATTTCTTTATTTCAAGATTTGACACATTAAAAGAAAAACTGCCAACACATTTTAGACAATATTCTAGAAATAATAAATAAGACAATTAAAAAAATCATATATTCCCTTTAAGTGCTGAGCACTTCCAATTTTTCTAAGTGAAACTAAGCTTTTCCATGGCAAACAATAGTATGCTGTACATTTTGGTAATGAAAATTATGTTGATAAATACACAAGGCATGTATATATTTCCACAGTATCTTTTTTTTTTCACAGTTACCAAAAATAAAAATAGCATTCAACTCATACATCTATAAATATTTTGATTCCTCACTGCATGGATTTGAAGGAAGTGGGAGCATAAAGTCTTTCAACAATCTGGACTTCAAAATTCTTTCTTTGTTGTCTGCCCTCCACATGGACCTTTCAGAAACTCTCTGCAATGTGACCATGCTCTGAGATGATGGCAGAAAGAAAGCGTATGGTGGGATGAAGCAGTCTGGGCTGCGGCTAGGTCTTCCAGCCAGCTTTTGGAGGGCTGATGGAACCCAATCTTTTTAATGTGGTATTTTAAGGCAGTCTGAATTTCACTCGAATGTCCATACCTCGAGGTCTTGAACTATGAAGTCTTCCTTTTTGGAAAGAATATCATTATTGAAAGTGCTGCAGGAGTTGCTTCGTCCATGGTATAAATCAGCATCTAGCCATAAACCAAATCGTCCCCTGAAAAGATCAAAAATACAAAAAAGGTGAAAACATTTCAATCTCACGTGGCATACCTTCTACCCTCCCTTGCCTCATCTTTCCTTTATGCTATAGACAGACAAAACCCTAAACTGCTTGTAAAACAAAGTCTACATTTCCTTTATTTCATTTAAATGACCCATCTTTCCCAAAAGACAAGTGATAGTAGTCCATCATTTAGACACATAAATCATTTCATCTCTGATTCTTAGCATCCTATGTCAGGCCACTGTCCTAATTACTCTAAGCACATGGCCTAGCTAAAATCACCGACACAAGGTTTTGGTTATCTGGGTCAAAACAGACTCTCACAGGTCAGGTGGTAAATAAATAACAACAAAAACCTTACCCTCCACCACCAAGTTCCAAAGAACTTATGTCTCCATTAATAAAGTATGAGTTTTCTCCACTCCACTTAAAGACCTTAGGATAGAAACACAAGACAGAGAACAGACATTTCAATCTGGAGAATCAGTGAAGAGGGAATTATTAGGATAATACCTCTGTAGAGAAGGAAGCTGCCCATTAGCTGAGGAAGTTCCTAATTGGCAGATCTTTCCTACACCAGGATGAGAGCTTAAAAGGGGTTATGAGAGGAAAGACCTCTCAAGCACATGTTGGCTCTGACTTGCTATCCCTCCCTGGGTCCCAGAACATGCACAAGAGCAGTTTCCAAGGCCCAATGAGGGGCCCTAAAAGCACTTTGTGTGCTACAACCATGAAAAGCTGACCCAGGCTAGAGCGAGTCCAAATGAGGTTATGGGACAGCTGCTGCTCCCATGATAGTCCCCCACCCCCAACCCCATCCAGACTCCTGACACCGGGACATTAGGAATTTAGGTATTTCTCTCATTTATATACCTTGAAATTGGGGCTAAATGTGTAGAGAAAAGTTTCGCCTGTGCCGTAATAGTGGTCACTGAACTTGAAAGGATGAGTTGCATATGCTCCAAAAATCTGTCAAAAGAAAACAGAAACATTATCTACTTTCAAACCTAAACGTCCCAAAGAGTGGCATTCTGAAATATTTTAACATAATCCTCCTCTAAGATATCATTAACCCTCTTTCAGCAAAGACCATTACTAAATTTGAGTTCTTAAATAAAAAGCTCACCCCCAGCAAGCAGATAAATAAAATATCCCTAGTTCTAATTGAAACTCAAGTGGCTCAAGGGAAACTTATTTGACAAAGGCCAACGATTATTCCAATTTTAAAGGACTTCCAAAGTCTACTATGGGGTCAAATTTCCTTTAGTGAATATGGATGACATACTGGGAACATTAAACAACAACAAGCACCTTGCACACTGAAATGAGTGGTTGAAAGAACAAAATCATGTGTCTTAAGTGTTTTATAAGTGGATTCAAGGCCAGATATTTACCCAGAAATAATAAATGTCTTCTCTTTTGATTTATAAAAATTAGTTCTCAATATGCTTATTAAAACTGTATCCTTAACATAAGTGATCTAATATCTCTCAGCTGAAATGCCTTTTAAGAAAAAAATAATTCCATAATACAATGGGCTTTAGGGATGATTTAGATGTATTTGAACCAATAATTTGTCCATTTTTCCTTACTGAGGGTTTGAATAAGCAGTGTTTTCAGGATTATGTGAGCCCACTGTCCCAGCTTCCTATCCTCCTCAAATCCTGAGCAGTGCTTGCAAGGGTGAGAGCTGGCAAGAGTGAACATTATATTTTGAAAATGTCCCTAAGTGATTCTGATATACCTTCTACTTCAAAACCCACTTGGGAATCACTGCTTCAAATGGAGGCTATCTTAGCACAATGCACTCTAGTTCCATCCATGTTGTTGCAAATGGCAAGATTTCATTCTTTTTTGATTGCCAAGTAATACTATTCCATTGCATATATATACCACATCTTTTTAAAAATTTTTTAAGTGTTTGTTTTTTATTTTTTATTTTTTAAAAAATTTTTTTTTTCAACGTTTATTTATTTTTGGGACAGAGAGAGACAGAGCATGAACGGGGGAGGGGCAGAGAGAGAGGGAGACACAGAATCGGAAACAGGCTCCAGGCTCTGAGCCATCAGCCCAGAGCCCGATGCGGGGCTCGAACTCACAGACTGTGAGATCGTGACCTGGCTGAAGTCGGACGCTTAACCGACTGCGCCACCCAGGCGCCCCTAAGTGTTTGTTTTTGATAGAGACAGAGCATGAGCGGGGGCGGGGGGGGGCACACAGAGAGAGAGGGAGACATACAGAATCTGAAGCAGACTCCAGGCTCCAAGCTGTGAGCACAGAGCCTGATGCGAGGCTCGAACTCACAAATGGTGAGATTATGACCTGAGTCAAAGTCTGATGCTTAACTGACTGAGCCACCCAGGGGCCCCACAGACCACATCTTCTTTATCCATTTATCAGTCGATGGAGATTTGGGCTCTTTCTGTAATTTGGCTACTGTTGATAATGTTGCTATAAATACTGGGGTACATATGTGCCCCTTCAAATCAGCACTTTTGTATCCTTTGGATAAATACCTAGTAGAGTAATTGCTGGGTAGTTCTACTTTTAGTTTTTTGAGGAATCTCCATACTGTTTTCCAAAGTGGCTGCACCAGTTTGCATTCCCACCAACAGTGCCAAAGTGCTCCCCTTTCTCTGCATCCTCACCAATATCTGTTGTTTCCTGAGTTGCTAATTTGAGCCATTCTGAAAGGTGTGAGGTGATATCTCACTGTGGTTTTGATCTGTATTTATCTGATGATGAATGATGTTTAGCATCTTTTCATGTGTCTGTTAGCCATCTGGATGTCTTCTTTGGAAAAGTGTCCATTCATGTCTTCTGCCTGTTTCCTCACTGGATTATTTACTTTTTGGGTGTTGAGTTTGGTAAGTTCTTTATAGATTTTGGATATTAACCCTGTATCTGATATGTCATTTGCAAGTATCTTCTCCCATTCCTCTGGCTGTCTTTTAGTTTTGTTGATTGTTTCCTTCACTGTGCAGAAGCTTTTTATCTTGAGGAGATAAACAGTTCATTTTTGCTTTTATTTCCATTGCCTCCAGAGGCATGCCCAGTAAAAAGCTGCTGCAGCCAAGGTCAAAGAGGTTGCTGCCCATTTTTTCTTCTAGTATTTTCATGGTTTCCTGTCTCACACGTAGATCTTTCACCCATTTTGAGCTTATTTTTGTGTATGGTTTAAGGAAGTGGTCCAGTTTCATTCTTCTGCATGTTACTGTCATTTTCCCAGCATTTGCTGAAGAAACTGTCTTTTTTGCCATTGGATACTCTTTCCTGCTTTGTCAAAGATTAGTCAGTGATACATTTGTGGGTCCATTTTGGTTCTCTATTCTATTCCACTGATCTATGTGTCTGTTTTTGTGCCAATACCATATTGTCTTGATGATTACAGCTTTGTAATATAGCTTGAAGTACGGAATTGTGATGCCTCTAGGTCTGGTTTTCTTTTTTAACATTACTTTGGCTATTTGGGGTCTTTTCTGGTTCCATAAAAATTTTAGGGTTGTTTGTTCTAGCTCTGTGAAGAATGCTAAGTAAATCAATCAGAGAAAGACAAATATCATAGGATTTCACTCATTAAATTTAAAACAAATTTAAGAAACAAAACAGATGAACATAGAGGAAGGGAAGGAAAAATAAGATAAAAACAGAGAGGGACGCCAACCTAAGAGACTCTTAAATATAGAGAACAAACTGAGGGTTGCTGGAGGGGAACTGGGAGGGGGAATGTGCTAAATGGGTGATGGCCATTAAGGAGGGCACTCTGTAAGTGATGAATCACTAGGTTTTACTCCTAATACCAATACTACATTGTATGTGAAGTAACTTGAAGTTAAATAAGTAAATTAAAAAAAATAATAAATGGGGGTTATCTGAAAAAGGTCTTATAACTTTTCAAATTATTATAATTGGATTACAGTCATTGTGAAATCTCTTCTTTACCAATTACACGTAGTTCCTGGCAACTTGAAATACTAAAAATTAGACAGGGTAGAAGTCTAGAAACTCTTTCTAACCAATGTTCTTCATACTCCCTACTACCAAACCTTTCCCTAGAGCTGCTAAGAACAAACAAAACAGTAACAAAAACATCAAAAATCCACTTCCCTTCTTCTGGTGATATTTCAGTGAAAGAACTAAAGTATAGCTGTGATAGGCATCTTTTTTTAAAAGCATGGGCTTAAAATAGGACAAGAAGGGCAATGGCCAGAAGTGGAAGAAAGTTATTCCTTTTCTGATCAATGAATAGGAAAAGCCACCTTACCCACTCACCTTCTCAGGATTCTAATTATATTTTTTCTTAGCTAACATTTCTTAGCAATCATGGAAACCTACTTAAGGACCAGAGATTGGATGATACTAAGGAATTACTGTTTTGTTAGGTATATAGCATTGTGGCTATATAAGAAAATGTCTATTTTCTTTTTTCTATCAATTTATTTAGAAAGGAATTGTATTAATATGTATATAATGATATTGTTGGGTCTAAACCATTAAAAATGTAATACATTTGGCAATAATGGAACAAAGGAATCCTTGGGGAAAAAATTAAGACAACCAAAAGTGGTAAAAAAAAAAAAAAAAAAGGTTAACATAACAAAATTTATAAATGTATATTTGCTCTCCTTTCTTCTCTCAGCTTTAAAAAAAATTTTTTTTTAACATTTATTTATTATTGAGAGACAGAGAGAGACAGAGCATGAGCCGGGGAAGGGCCGAGAGATGGGGAGACACAGAATCCAAAGCAGACTCCAGGCTCTGAGCTGTCGGCACAGAGCCCAACGTGGGGCTCGAACTCACAAACTGCGAGATAATAACCTGAGCCGAAGTCGGACGGACACCTAACCGATGGAGCCACCCAGGCGCCCCCTCTCAGCTTCTTCAGTAGAAAAATTTATATAAAGTAATAATCATAACAATTTATTTTTGGGTTTTTAATATATATCAGTGTAATATATATAACAAAATTACCACAAAAATTGAGAAATTTAATTGAGCAATAAGGGAGTAACATTTCTGCACCTCACTGGAATTAAGCTAGTATAAATCAGACTTTATCAATTGCCTGATGATCGCTCTATTTTCCACAATGCCTTATGGCGTATATTTCTCCACAGTCTAATTTGACTAAAACTGAGCCCCTTTGCAGGGGTTTCTTTGAACAGTTTATGAAGTTTACCCTGACTCCAGGAAGGCTCTCATTAGTGGTCTCTTTTCCTGGTTCTCTCTGGTAGACTAGATGGTCTTCAGTTTGGCTTGTTGTCTTCATGCAGATGCCAACCTCCTCTTAATTGTTTACCACCAAAATTTTCATCATTTTCTAGAGTATCCTTTGGCTTGAACTTCTCTATACTCTTCTAAATAAAGTCAGTTCCTTTGGGAAAGCTTCAAAACTCTGTGTACCCTCCATCCTTTCTTTTTACATATTCATAAAGAGTTAAAAATTTTTTTATTGAGATTAAGTTGATAATGTAATATTACATGAGCTTCAGATGTACATTATAATTTGACATCTGTATTCATTACAAAGTGACCATCTCCATAGATCCAGTTACCACCCATCAACCATACTTTTGGCCCCTTCTTTCCACTTTGCATACAACCTGCTGCCCTTTCCCTTTAACCATCAATCTGTTGTGTCTAAGTTTTTGTTTTTATTTATTTTTTTGTAGTTTTAGACTCCACGTGAGTGAAATCATACTGTTTCTTTTTCCTGACTTATTTCATTTAATATAATACCCTCAGGATCCATCCATGTTGTCACAAATGACAAGATTTCAATCAATTTTATGGTTTAGTAGTATTCCAGTATGCATATCCACCCATGTGTATATATGCCACATCTTCTTTATCCATGCCTTCATAGATAGACATTTAGGTTGTTTCCATATCTTAGCTACTTACTGTAAATAGTGCTGCTATGAACACTGGGATGCATATATTTTGTTGAATTAATGTTTTTATTTTCTTTTAGTAAATACCCAGTAGAGGAATAGTTGGATAGCATGGTAATTCTACTCTTAACATTTTGAAGGATCTCCATACTGTTTTTCATAGTGGCTGCACCAATTTACATTCTTACCAACAGTGTGTGAGGGTTCCCTTTTCTCCACATCCCCACCAACACTTGTTATTTCTTGTGTTTTTGATGTAACCATCCCAACCAGTGTGAGATGATATCTCATTGTAGTTTTGATTTTCACTTGCTTAATAATTAATGATGTTGGAACATCTTTTCATGGGCCTGTTGGCCATTTGTAACTCTTCACTAGAAAAATGTCTGTGCAGATCCTCCACCTATTTTTTAACCAATTGTTTGATTTTTTTTGGTAAAGTTGTATGGGTTCTTTATATATTTTGGATATTAATCCTGTGTTAGATATGTGATTTGCAAATATCTTCTCCCATTTAGTAGGTTCCCTATCCTTTGCAGTGCAGAAGCTTTTCAGTTCGATGTCCCATTTGTTTACTTTAGCTTTTGTTTCCTTGGTCTTTGGATTAAGATTCACAAAAACATCACTAAAATAGATGTCACAGAGCTTACCTACTATGTTTTCTTCCATGAAACTTATGGTTTCAGTTATTGTGTCCAAAACTTTAATCCATTTTGAATTAATTTTTGTACATGATGTAAGACAGTGGTCCAATTTCATTCTTTTGCATGTGGCTGTCCAGTTTTCCCGGCATCATTTACGGAAAACATTGTCATTTCTCCGCTGTATGTTCTAAGCCCCTTTGTCATAAATCATCCATATATGTGCGGATATATGTTGCATTGATCTGTGTGTCTGTTTTTATGCTAATGCCATACTGTTTTAACTACTAAAGCTTTGTAATATAGTTTGAGTCAGGGAGTGTAATACTTCCAGTTTTGTTCTACTTCCTCAAGATCGCTTTGGCTATTTGGGATCTTTTGTAGTTTTATACAATTTTTTAAAATTATTTTTTCTAGTTCTGTGAAAAATACCACTGGAATTTTGACAGGGATTGCATTGAATCTGTATAAACTCTGGGTAGTATGGACATTTTAACACTATTGATTCTTTGAACTCATATTTTCCATTTGTGTCTTGTTCAATTTCCTTCACCAGAGTCTTATGGTTCTCTGTGGACAGGTCTTTCACCTCCTTGGTTAAATTTATTCTTAGTTATTTTACTGTTTTTGATATAATTGTAAAAAGGACTGTTTTCTTAATTTTTCTGATAATTCATTATTAGTGCATAGAAATGCCATTGATTTCTGTAGATTGATTTTGTATCCTGGAACTTTACTGAATTATTAGCAGTTCTAACAGGTTTTTGGTGGAGTCTTCAGAGTTTTCTATATAAAGTATCATATCATCAGCAAATAGTGACTGTTTTACTTCTTCCTTTCCAATTTGGATGCCTTTTATTTCTTTTTCTTGTCTAAGTGCTGTGGCCAGGAATTCCAATAATATGTTCAATAAAAGTGGAGAGACTGGGCATCCTTGTCTGTGACCTTAGAGGAAAAGCTTTCAGCTTTTCACCAGTGAGTATGTTAGCTGTGGATTTGTTATATGGACTTTATTATGTTGAGGTACATTCCCTCTACACTTATTTTGTTGAGAGTATCATAAATGGATGTTGAATTTTATCAAATGCTTTTTCTGTACCTATTCAGATGATCATTATGATTTTTAACTTACACTTTGTTAATGTGGCATATCACATTGATTGATTTGCAAATATTGAACCATCCTTGCATTCCTGGAATAAATCCCATTTGATCATGGTGTATAAGCTTTTTAATGTATTGTTGAATTTGGTTTGCTACCATTTTTTTTTTGAGGATTTTTACATCTATGTTCATTAATGATAATCGCCTGTAATTTTCTTTTTTTTCTCTTTTGTCTGGTATTGGATATCAGGCTAATGCTGGCCTCATAAAATGAGTTTGGAATTGAAACCAACATTGTACTATATGTTAACTAATTAGAATTTAAGAATAAAAAATACAAAATAACAAAAATATAAAATATTAAAAAATGAACTAAAATATAAAATATAATGTAAAATAAAAATAAAATAATTGAGTTTGGAAGTGTTACATCCTCTTCAATTTTTTGGAAGAGTTTGAGAAGAATACGTATTAAATCTGCTTTGAATGTCTAATAAAATTTACCAGTGCAGCCATCTGGTCCTGGACTTTTGTTTGTTGGGAAGTTTTTGATTACTGATTCAATCTGCTTACTAATAATCAGTCTGTTTATATTTTCTATTTCTTCATGATTCAGTCTTAGAAGATTGTATGTTTCCAAGAACTTGTCCATTTCTTCTAGGGTGTTCAATTTCCTGGTATATAACTGTTCATAGTAGTCTCTTATAATTCTTTATATTTCTGTGATATCAGTTGTTAACTTCTCTTTTGTTTCTGATTTTATTTGGGCCCTCTTTTTTTCTGGTGAATCTAGCTAAAAGTTTGCCAAATTTGTTTTATCTTTGCAAAGAACCAGTTCCTAGTTTCACTGATCTTTTCTATTTCTTATGAAAAAATATTTTTATTGTATTTATTTCCTCTCTGATCTTTATTGTTTCATTCCTTCTACTAATTTTGGGCTTGTTCTCTCCCCCCCCCCCTAGTTTCTTTAGGTGTAAAGTTAAATTACTTGAGATTTTTCTTGTTTCTTCAGACAGGCCTATATTGCCATGTACCTTCTCTTTTAGAACTGCTTTTGCTGCATCTCGTAGATTCCGGTATGTGGTATTTCTGTTTTCATTTTTCTCTATGTATGTTTAAAATTTGTTCTTTCATTTTTTCAATGGCCTATTGGTAATTCAGTAATTGATTTTTAGTTTCATACCACTGTGTACAGAGAAGATGCTTGATATAATTTTAGTATTACTGAATTTACTGAGACTTGTTTTGTGGCCTAACATGTGATCTTTCCTAGAGAATGTTCTATGTACACATGAGTAGAATGTGTATTCTGCTGGTTTTGGATGGGATGTTCTGTATATATCTATTCAAAGTTCATCTGGTTTAATGTGTCATTTAAGGTCAGTGTTTTCTTATTGATTTTCTCTCTCTCTCGCTCTGTCTCTCCACACACACACACACACACACACACACACACACACACACACAGACACACACACACTACTTAGTTTGTTATCTTTGTTTTTTTGTCTTTTAACCTCATACCTGCTTTTGTAAGTACCGCCAGGTCTGGAGGAGGCCAGAGGTAGGCTGCTTTTCACATCTGGTGGGGCAAGGGCTGAGGGGATCTCTGCCATAGACAGGGGCCAGGCCGGGGCAAGTTTGCCCACTGTGTCTAGCAGGACAGTGGTTGTGGCAGATAAGCACAGGCTGGGGTGACCATGTGCAAGGGATCTGATGAGGGCCACAGTGGACAAGTGGATGAGAGCAGGGCTGGGGAGAGTCTGTGGTGGATGAGCACAGGGCTAGAGCTAGCCTAAGTGCCTGGTGTGGCAGGGTAGAGGCCGAGCTGGATGAGCACTGGGCCAGCCTGGTGGGGTGGGGTTACAGGGGAACACAGGGTAAGCCTGTAGCACTAGCAAGGGAAAATGACAGCACCAAAACCACCACCCACCAGCACTAGGGTAGCAAGGAAGTAGTGTAAAAAAATGGCACCCTCCAGTGCCTGTATCCACAGAGAGATCTCCATCAGACTCCTGCCCCTCTGGTATACTTTCTATAACTAGTCAACAGATCTTCCTCACATGTGGTCCAGGTGCTTCTCAAGCTACTGCCTCTGTGTTGAGACTCAAAGCAAATGAGTCCGTGTGTGGCCCCTCAATGATGGAATTTCCCTTTCCTACAGCCCTTGTACTCTCCTGAAAATTAGCCTCAGGTTTTCAAAGACAGTTATTTTGGGGGTCTGCCTCTCTGGTGCAGGTCCCATGGACCAGTGTGTCTAATGTGGGACCTGAACCCTTAGATTCTCAGAGAGAGGCTGCATGTTTTGGGATCTCTCTCCCTCTTGTGGGTCGCTAGGGGGGTGGGGTGGGTTCCTGTCAAGACTGCTTTTCTGCCCCTTCTACCCATCTTGATGTGGCTTCTTTTTGTCTTTTTTTTTCTTGTTTTTTTCTGTCCTGTGTTATAGAAGATCTGTTCTGCTAGTGTTCAGGTCTTTTTCAGAGAGAACTGTTCTACAGTTCTAACTTGGGTGTGTCCATTGGAGGAGGTTAGCAGAGCTCTGTGTCTTATGATCCGCCTTTTCTCCTAGAGCTAGGAGCCAGGGGTTCTGGTGGGTGAAGCAGCAGCCACTGGTCTTGGCTTGCCTCAGCTGGCATGGAATGTCTGCTCTAAGAGCTGAGGCAAGGGCTTTATACTCCTATTTTCTCCTATGCCTAAGGTAGAGCATCTCCCCTATGAATAGAGGTTGGGTAGAAGAAAAGAATCCTCTACCTCTAAGCCATACTTGCCTGGAATTTAGCCTCTGAAACACTGATCTTGGGTAGGTTATAAGAAGTGCTGGGGACCTGCCCCTAGAAAGTATATCATAGCCCTTGCATGGGAGCTGGGAGAAGTGGGAACCCCATCTTCTTGTCCACACAGGAGCTTCCATCAGTCTGAACTGAGGGCTGCAGGGAAGGAAGCAGGTTGTGCTTCAGATGCCACAGAATCTCACTAGTACTAGTGATTTATTAGATTTTCTTAAATAAATGTTTCTTCACTTGCTGTATGCCCTTAGGACAATTTTCAGAGACTTTAAGTGATTATTGTTTTTATAATTTCTACCAGTTATGGCTGTTTCACTGACGACGGATTCTGCAGAGCTCCTTACTGCTACCATTCTGCATATGTAATTCTTTTATATTAGAATTTTCCATAATTCATTCCCAGACAGATTTACAGGTGTTGTTCTATCATGTCCTCAAACACAGCAAAGCCACATTCTTGCCTTGGGGGTGAATGGGGTGTGGAAAGCAGAGTTGGTATCCAGGTGTTTTCAAACACAAGCGCCTCCAGGTACCAGATTCAGTAAGACTACATCTCCTGATGAATAGAGGAGCCTTCAGGTACAGGCCTCCTTTACATGCCTGCTGACAGGAAGCTTGATGGAATTGTGCTGCACACCTGCTCTGTGTTGCCAACACCTTCCCCAACAAATGTGGTATCTTTTGGTAAACTAGTACGAGAACTAATCTATACTTATGGTGAGGGTTTGTGTGTGGTCTAAAGCCATCTAGCCATATCTCATCTAAAACATAGCATCCAACATCTCAAACATTTCACTGAATCCCTGAGTAATTCCATTTTACCCGTACTTTGTTATTATTACTTTTTAAATTTTTTAAAGTTTATTTATTTATTGAGAGAGAGAGAGAGAGAGAGAGAGAGAGAGAGAGAGAGATTACACAAGCAGGGGAGAGGCACAGAGAGGCAGAGAGAGAGAGAAAGAGAGAGAGAGAGAGAGAGAGAGAGAGAATCCCAAGCAGGTTCTGCACCACCAGCACAGAGCCTTACATGGGGCTCTAACCCACAAACCACAAGGTCATGACCTGAGCTAAAGTCTGACACTTAATGGACCGAGCCACCCAGGTGCCCCAACCTTTGTTATTAATTTTTTACCTTGACTGTACCCAGCTGGATCATGATTAAATAAAGTATCATCAATCAAGAAATAATAACAGTAACCGTGATAATAAACTTCTCCCCATACTTCTTTATCTATAGTAACACAGCAGTAAAGTCCCAGAAAAGATCACAGTTGAGAAAGACAGTGCCTTCAGTACTCCCATGTCTCCACTAATTTCTCCCAAGACAAATTATGATAGCAAAGATCTATTCCCCTAAAATGATGCCAATTATATAGCTTCACAGCAAGCTCCCCAGGGCTTAATAGTGCCCCATATGTAACAGGCACTCATACATTTTCTGAACATATGAATAAATGAAAGACTGTTGAATAAAACCTGCTTCCATGACAGAAAGAGAAAAGAATGACATCTATATCTTACAAATGTAAAGGAATTTCATCTTGATATAACACAGACCAGACCAAAGTGAATAAATAGCAGATGAGACGTCTTCCTTTTGTGGAGCAAATGCCTGACTAGGTAGTATATGAAAGAAACCTATAAACATTCCACTCATACCCCAAGCTGACTGACAGAAGCACTAGTGAAGGTACATGGGGGTAATATCTAGAATTCTCCTCTGCCTCCAAGACCCACTACAGCACAGGTGAAAGGGCAGTGAGCAATGGTACAGAGCATTCTTTGCTATTTCATAACAATCGGGCCCCTCAGGTCGAACACACCCTGGCTCTGAATGGCTCTCCGTCTCAGCAACCGTGCAGGCACGGTTTGTGGGTACTACCTCAGCTCCTGGAAAGAGTTCTGATATGGCACGAGAGCTTTCTGTAACTATCTCCCTTTCCAGACTTGACTTTTCTCCAACTTTTCAGGCTTTAGGCTGTGGACTATCAACATTGCTTCCTACTGTATGGTGAGCACAGGAAAAAAAAAATTCTGTAGAATATGACTGTATTTGGAGATATGCTTCATTTTCCTTTTTGAGATGCATTCTGAAGTATGTAGGGGTGAAATGACATAATAATTGGGATGTACTTCAAAATACTTCAGTGAAGATAAACCAACAAAGAAAGACAGATGAAGCATATGGGGCAAAATCATGCTAAGTGTAAATCTGGCTGATGGGGAATTCTTGTACTGGTCTCTCTCCTGTTGTGTAAGTTTGAAAATCTTCATCAAAACAAATGTTTTCTATGAGGGCTGCCTAGGTGGCTCAGTTGGTTGGGCATCTGGCTCTTGAATCTGGCTCAGGTCATGACCTCAAAGTTCATGAGTTTGAGCCTCACTGGCAGTGCAGAGCCTGCTTAAGATTCTCTCTCTCTCTGCCCTTCCCTCTCTCTCTGTCCCTTCCCCCCTCTCTCAAAATAAATAAATTATTTTTGTTTTTCTATGAAAGAACAAGCCTCACCTGATTATCCATATCTTTGATGACCAACAGGACAGGACTATCTAGCGATGCTGACTTCCGATAAAGAGTTTTCAAACTGGTCCCATGCTCTAATGTGCTATATGCAAGTCTCCATGGATACCCTTGTACCCTTGCTGGAAGGCGTCGGGCCAGCTGCAAATCCAAAGATGGAGATGTAAATATACAGTTTGCCCACAAATCCCTCATAAGCTTACAGCACAAAGCAAGAACCTGAGGCTCAAACTCAAAATCACACTTACTCATATGTTGTTCCTCTTTACTCTGGCAAATATTTGTCACTATAAACCAAGAAAGAGAAGCGAGAATCACTGCTTGATGGTGTTGACCTTGGTAGGGATGCCAGCCAGAGCACACATTCCCTTTCAGGGCCATGAATGAGGGGTCACTATGCAACTATGCATTTGAAGATACAGCACCCAGCTTGGTATGAATTAGACACGAGCTCTCCTTTTTACACTTCAACCTGACCTTCAGCAAACAGTTCATGGTTCTCCGATGGTTCTTTCTAAATGCTCATAGGCTCAGAACTACTACTGATATTGGCAGCTTCTCACAGAAGTGAGAACAAGAAAACATAAGTGTTTTATGCTAGTAGTCAAATAAATGCAGTCTGTCCTCATCTTGCTTGTATCTTTCACCTACATTAACATTTAGCTTGAACTGGGTTGCCATAAATACCAATAATGCATATCTCTTCAAAACTACTGACAAAGGAGGCTATGAAGTAAGGAAGTTTTCAGAATGCTTAACATCAGTTCTAATATCAGCATGAACTCCATCTCCATAACTGCTTGCTCAAGTCTCCCGGCTTTCCTGAGCCTTCCCAGGCTCATCTGCAAATTGAGAGATTGAACTCGATTCTTTAATGTCTCCGAAATGCAGATTTCTGAGTTGGCTAGTGGGAGAAATGCAAGAGATTCCTTACTCAAGTTCAAACGCAGCACATGATAGTATTTCATAAGAATTGAAGAGATTTTCAGAAAATATAAAGTGAACAAGGAAAATTACAGAAAAAAAGGAAAATTACTCCTAGTGGTAGGTAGTTTTCATAAAGCTAGGGAAGTGTATTTGCTATATGACTTTAATTGAACCCAAAAAGTTGAAAAACCATTAGAACTCTGCAGTAATCGCCAGGATAAATTTAAATCCTCTTGTGAGTGTTAGGAATATGCACAGGACTGTGGTAGGACAATTTAAAAACTGTTTTGAAGACATGAAGTGGCTTTTCATTCAGGTTTAGGAGATGGATGTAGTTTCTGGCCAAGTCTCCAGACTCCCACGAAGGTGACCCGGAGTGCTAACGTAACCTTCTGAAGCGGAGAAAGGACACGGACATTGGTTGGGCTGCGGGTGTTCTTTCTTTAAACCCTGGCCCTTCCTTCACCCCCAGTGAGAGGATCAAATGCAGTCAGGGATGGAAAATGCCTTTTTCAGGCCTGGAAGCCCCGCCCTATGTCCCAGGGGAGCGCCCACCTGCTCGATGTGCATGTTCTCCAGGAGTGCGCTATGGGGCTGCAGGACTGGTAGGGCCACTTCATCGTCCTCTTCATAGTAGCTGCAGGTGCTCTTCCTGCGCTTTGCCTCCTCAACGGTGATGATCTGAAACGGAGAAGACAAAGCCCCCAAAACCTGATATGCTTGCTTTTCTGTCGCCTGCTAAAAACGGCCTCAGGTACACGGTTGCCCAGAACAGGTGGAGTTTTAGCAGTAAGACGTAAACTGAACCAGGACTCTGGGAAAAGGGCTAATTTCAACTTCAATTTCTGAACAAATGCAGAATTTAACACAGTTCAGCTGAGGTACTTAATACGTACAAATTAAAGTCATAGGGTTTCCACCTTTACTACGGCTGCCAAGTGCTCATTGAGGGTGCATCATTATGCATAACTCTACAGGTGACATACCCCGCATCTAAATTTGAATTGTTAAGGGACAAATCAGGAATCATTCTGTAAGTCTTCTATAAACAGGATAATTGGTAAATAAGATTAGTTTTTTTTTAATTTTTTTTAAATTTACTTTTGAGACAGAGAGAGACAGAGCATGAGCAGGGGAGGGGCAGAGAGAGAGGGAGACACAGAATCCAAAGCAGGCTCCAGGCTCTGAGCTGTCAGCACAGAGCCCAATTCCAGGCTCAAACCCACAGACTGTGAGATCATGACCTGAGCTGAAGTCAGACACTTAACCGACTGAGCCACCCAAGCGACCAGATAAGGATAGTTTTTAAATCAAGACTCCTACGAATGTTTTCTCTCAAGGCTATGGCACATAGCAACAAACGCTGAAGAAATAACAAATGGTAACATCCACTAGAAGCAACAATACAAAGAGACACAAAACTAAATTTGGTCTAAATTACAATTAGGTTACAATTCTTTACGTATGATTTAGAAACTATCAAAATATTTTTTCCTTCAAAACTGAGAAACATGATTTTATACACATTTATTATTTCACTGTAACTTGCTTATGAACAACCAAAGTCCATTTCAATTTAAAATCTATTTTGGGGGGGGGGGTGCCTGGGTGGCTCAGTCTGTTAAGCATCTGACTCTTACTTTGGCTAAGGTCATGATCTCAGGGGCTCCTGTGCTGACTGACAGGGCAGAGCCTGCTTAGGATTCTCTCTCTCTGCTCCCTCCCCTCCTTGCGCTTGCGGTCTGGTCTCTCTTTCTCTCTCAAAATAAACTTAAAAAAAATTTTTAATCTATTTTTTGCCCCTCCTAACGTCTGGATAAATCACTAAATTATTTTGAAACTGAATGATACAGATAGGGTGATTAGTTCAGCAGAATACCTGGGTACTATATTTAGTCACTTTTGCATCATAGAGAAACAACATTTAAGTTACATTTAGTCAAAGTTGTCAGATAATGCACTACTCCATTTCCAATATGCACAGTGATAGTTACCTGCCACTATCGGAACTAGATTTATAGGTAAGGAAATTAGCTAACAAATTTTACCATCTTCTCATGGGAGATTTACTTAAAAAACAAAAACAAAACAAAAACACTGTCAAAGAATCACAAACCCAGCATTTTAAATGTATTAAATAAAGCGCACTTTTTTTGTGAACTCCACATTTAATACAGGTACAAAGAGGGCTATGGAATGAAAAAGAATAAAATAGGGGCTTTTGAAGGGGCAAACCACATCATATCCATCTCCCAAACATTCCGCTGAAATGTCAGCACAATCCTTTCTCATTAGAAAGCATCTGAAAACATACTGAGTTGCAGATCTCTGAGGATTCACTGACATCTTATTAGCTCCCAGGGACTCCAGCATACCTTCACAAAAGGCTCTTGGTCCGGTCTGGCACAATAGAAAATCTGAATGTCCAAGGGCAACCTTCGGTCTCGCATCCTGACGGGGGAGAACCTTCTGCTTGCTTTCTAACGAGGAACAGCTTTTTTCTCTGCCTTCACACCACTGTTGCTTACGGCCACGCTGAGCTACAACTGTTTTTGCAGTATCTAGTTTCCTGCATGATTGAGTTTCTGTTTCCCTTAGGAGAGGGCTCAACATTTCTACAGGAACACACCCAAATTAGGATTTAGAGCAAACACACACTTCCTGTCAGGCATTGCTGTGAGGCTGTAAAATGACACTTTCACCTTTGAAACGGTAGTTTCCTAACTGCAACAAAACTCCATTGTTGTTTTGTTTCTTTTTTTCCCCTTTTCTTCTTATACTTTTCTTCCTAATAGTCCTCTGGCTAAGCTAGCTCTTCTAGTCCTGCCTCTTCAGAGTTTTTTCCCAGCACCTTCTCTAAAGCTAAATTTCCATTTTTAAACTTCATGTATGTTCCTGACATAGGTTTGAATCTCAAAGGAGCCTTTACCCAAGGTAGGTATATTACACTTACAACAAGGGCATTTCACCTCAATGACACATTATGTTTGTCGGATATGCGGACCTTAAAAGAATGGGAGAACATCCTGGTTTATATGAGGCTGAGAAGAAGGCTACTTTACATTCAGTGTTTCAAAAGAGCTGACAAAGGAACATTTACCTCCTTACCTTTTAGAGTACTCATCTTAATGACTAATAAGCATGACGAGTTCTCCTCTACTTCCCAGATAAGATGACAGGGGGTTGGGAAAACATGTAGATGACCACTGCATCAATTTTCAGTGATCGTTCTGTGACTCTTCCAGATCCAAATGGCTTTTGTTTTTGGGTACTGCTGAGCACATCAGAGTGCTATTGTACAGCTCAAGCTGGGGTGTGTTCTCATGAGAATTCTGGCAGATAACTCCATGACCAGACCCAGGTCAGCTGGAACTGATTTTCAATGCACGAACCGGGACACAAATTGGGGCAGAATCACTTGGATTTTGTGCCAGTGAGACAACACTGGCACTCTCTTCAGTTCCTGGCACTTCACAACAGCTAGCATTTACTGATCTCTCTCTCGATGATGGCACGTATCAGGTACTTGGCCAGGCTTGGGGACACAAAGCAGTCCACAGTCTCGAGAGGGTGAAGAGACATCAGAGAGACATTTATAAATAATATGAATGCCACTCCATGTAATACAAATGCTAATAGTAGCAACTCAAAGGTGGGGGCACCTAGAGCCTTGGGAGATGGCTTATTCACAGAGCGGATGGGGCTTCAGTTTGAGAGCAGAGGGTGCAGTGTGGAGAGATGTCGGGGTGGAGGGTACAGAAGGAAAACAGGTATGTTTGTTCTAGGTTCACTATGGCTTGGGAATAGAAAGGAAGAGAAGTAGAGATGAAGCTGGGGAAGGACGGAAGTGGAGAAAACCAAGAATCTTAATGCCATGAAGAAGCTGAGAACTTATCCTAGGGGCCACTGTGTCTAAAACCTGGCTATTCTTCAACATCTAGGAGCTTTAAAAAACACAGATTCTGACAATCCTCTCCCAGACCTACTAAATTTCTGTCTCCAGTGGTAAAGTTCTAAGAGTCAGTTAAAGGAAAACAAATCACCAAGTGTTGGTCTGATGATTGGCCAGGTGGGTAATGATAACCGTAGGCAATGGAGAGTCCCTGAGTGTTTGAAGCATGGGAGTATATGATCATATGTGTTATTTAAACAAGTTAAGTAGATAGCGCAGAACATATATGAGACCTTTAAATATGATGAAGGAAACATCAGAAACCATTAAGTAGTGTTGGAAAAAATTACCTATTAAAAATATTACCTATCATGTATCAGTAAATCAACTGCAGACTGAGTGGGGTTTAAATTGATACTACAGGGCCACCCATACCTAAAAACACTATAGGGGGAAAACAAAAACAAAAACAAAAACAAAAACAAAAACAAAAACAATCCAGCCTTTCCCCTGCTCACACACATGCTTCTGCACACATGTGCTATCTCTTTCTCAAGAAGAAATAGAGGAGAGGGGCACCTGGGCAACTCAGTCTGTTGAGTGACTGACTTCAGCTCAGGTCATGATCTTGCAGTTTGTGAGTTTGAGCCCTGCTTCTGGCTTGCTGTTGTCAGCACAGAGCCTACTTCAGATCATCTGTCTCCCCCTCTCTGCCCCTCCCTTGCTCTTGCTCTCTCTCAAAAATAAATAAATATTAAAAAAAGAGGAGACAAAAAATTAGTATATTTAATCATAAAGAGTTCACTATTAAGATTCTTCTAGAAAAATGAGCAAAGGAAATGAGTGGGAATCACACACACATACACACACACACACAAACACACACACACACACACGTGTTTTTCATCTATTCTTTCCTCAACCAAGGAAATAAAAATTAAAATATATCATTTTTATGCTTCCAAATTAGCAGAATTTTGGGGGGAATAACAGTAATAATCCTTGCTGCTGGAATAAACACAGTGAGAGGGGTATTCCTCACATTGCTGGCAAGTTAAGTTGCCATATATAAAAAAAAAATAGGATCCTTTAATACTCTTCTATCAACTAATATCACTCCTAGGAAACTAAGGGAACAGTAAGAGTTAAAGATCATTTCACCCTTGTGAAAAACTTGAACCAACACAATGATTCCTAAAAGTGGGGAATTGTTAAAAAAATTATAATTGAGATTTTAAATGTCATGCAACCATTAAAATGAGGCTTAAAAATCTTTAAGATGACACAATTCCCACAAGATGTTAGGTGGGAAAACCAGATGCAGAACTATACTTAAAACATGATTGCCCTTTGCAAAACTAAAAAGACTCCCTACCCCCAAACCCCTAAGAAAACATCCTAAAATAAATGAGAAAAAAGGGAACTGAATAAAATGCACAAAACTGTTGAGGGTGGTCACATATTTTTAAATGTTCTGCATTGTACTTTTCTGTAGTTTCCAAATTTCCTACAATAAGCAGGTGTTACTTATATAAAATTAGGACATAAAGCTTACTTAAAGAGTCTGTGTATGGGAGAACAGACTGGTGGTTGGGCTGGGTCTGGAGGTGCCCTTGGGAGTACAAGTGAAGGATGCAGACAGGCTGACTGGGGCACGTTTGATGGAGGGAAGCAGAGGTCTCTGTACCATATAAGATCACAATCAATAAAACTCTGACTAGATATGATGAAGGAAAAGAATCTAGGATGATATCTAGGTTTCTAGCTTGGACCACCACCAATTGAGATGGGAATACGTGAGAATAAGCAAGTTTGGGGGCATGAGGAGTTGTTTTGGACATGCCGAGGATCAGACACCTGCTAGCTTCCGGGGGAGTGACAGTCCCCCTCCGGTCCCCCTTCCCAAAGGAGCAGCAATGCTGTTGCAGTGGCTTGGCTTGACGGTAACGCTAGTACGTGGGGCCTGCTCCTGCATGCAAGGGAGTGTGGCAAGCATTCTGCTGCTCGTTGCACTTTTGGACTCTCTCTGCCATGGGGCCAGAAAACAGGGATAAGGCAGCCTGACCAGTCTAGCCACTTCTCTCTCCAGTTATGAGCACAAGTATTAGCATAAGCACGAGGAGCTTGGAATAGGCCAACCAAGTTCTTCCTCCTTCTCCATCCCTTCTTCTTTTCCTCCTCTTCCACCACAGATCTAGAGTAGTTTCTTAGAGGGATTTTCCCTCTCTTTCATTCTCTTCAGTGGCTCAGTCTGAGAAGGCCTGGGGCAGACTGCCCAGGCCCACACTAGATCTTGAAGCAGACCTTTCTCTCCCTGTATACCTCTTTAGCTCCTTTCCCTCTGGTACTGTAGATGTGGCCTCTCTCTCCTCCCACTGGGGTTAGCAAGAGCTGAGATTCAAGGATGGGATTAGTGGAGAGAGGCAGAACAGTCCTTCAAAGGGGGCTGCTCCCACTCAGGATATTCAGGCCTCATCAGGCAAGGATTAACCGCCTTTCCCCCGAGCCGCCCCCCCCCCCCCCCCCCCCCCCCCCCCCCCCCCCCCCCCCGTCCCCTGCCCACCATGTTATCTAACCTTCTCTCTGGAACTCCATATTGGAGCAAGAGGCCACAGTCTCAGTAAGAAAATGAACACTTCAGGGTTGCCTGGGTGGCTCAGTCAGTTGAGCATCCTACTCTTGGTTTAGGCTCAGGTCACGATCTCGCAATTTTGAGAGTTTGAGCCCCACGTCAGGCTCTGCACTGACAGTTCAGAGCCTGCTTAGCAGTCTCTCTCTCTCTCCCTTTCTTTCTGCCCATCCCCCACTTGTGCTGTCTCTCTCAAAAATAAACTTAAAAATAAAAAGAAAATGTACATTTCCTGGCTTTGCTTCCTTTGTGCACATATCTTATGGGGGCCTCTTAGAGCTGATTAAGTGAGGACAGAACTTGATATTCTTGGGTGCCTTGGCCAGAATGTCAGTATCACACCACCTCTGCCTCATGGGCACTTGCAGCTGTGCCTGGGGGGTGGCTATGAACTCTAGAGTAGCAGCTCGGGAGAAAGAGGTATGTGGTGTAGGCAGATGTGGGAGTAGGCAGCATAAGCTACAAGAGTTGATGAGCTCATCCAAGGAAGATGTAAACAGATGAGAAGAGGGGCAAAGACAAACTCCCAGAGACAGCATGAGAAAAGGGACCGGCAAAGTTGACTTGGAAAGACTGGCCAGAGACAGGAGCAAAAAAAGAAAAGAAAAAAAAAAATCAGAATTTATATAAAAATCCAAGGAAGAAAGAGCCTGAAAGGCTTAAACAGCTTCAAACAGTAGTTTCAAATAAGAAGCTTTGTGAACTATGGGGAGACATAACAAGCAAATAAATTTGGGGACAATACGCTACAGAGCTATCAGGCAGTGAGACAGGAAGTGAGTACAAGCACACATATGAGAGAACCTGGCATTCCAGAAGGCATCAGACCTAAGGGGCAGGTTCATTACCCTTGCTCGTCCCAATCTGGCAAGGTTCCAACCTTGGAAGGATCCGACTGTGCACTTGATGAATCTAAAACCAGGCTGGGATTCCTGGAGAAAATCACCCCTCAGTGTAGCCTGGGGCCACTATAAACATGGCAGACCCAACAGAGCTCTCCATACCAGACAGCTACCCCATGACAGTCCTTCACATTTATCCTAGTCTTGATGCTATTTCATACCTTCTCCATATTTCTCTAACTCCTCCTTCACTTCAGGAGATCCCCTTCCTTCCACTGCAAAGAAACCATCGGATGAAAAATGCCACAATTTGCCACCACTCAATCGGCATTTTATTTGCACACATCCTATTCTTTTCTACTGCCCACCCACTTGTCTAAAACCAATCCTATCCCTATCCCCACTTCTCTGCCAATTCTCAGAGATCTGCTCTCCTGATGAGTTCCTTCCTCATTCCCTTATCTTCTGACCTTCTACCCTGGGGTTCCTAATGACCTCATCCAAAAGGTTAAAGTCTCTCTCACAAGAGGGAAAACCTTCCCAACCTCACTTATTCGTCCAGTTCACCACGTCATTTTTATTCTCCAGAACCAAATTTGAATTGTTTGCCTACCTTTACTAGTTCAACTTACTTATCTCCCACTCATTCTTTGAACCACTGGAATCTAAATTTTGAGCTTACCACTTTAATGAGACTGCTCTTGTCAAAGTCACCAACTACCTCCTTGGTTTTAAGTCCAAGAGACATACCTCAGTTCTTATCTTCTGACTTTTCTGCAGCATAAGTCATTTTGACCATGACTCCCCTCTCGAAACATTCTCTTCCCTTGGTCTCTAAGACATGCCTTTCCTTGTTTTCTACCTTCTTCCCTGGCTGCCTTTGTGGTCTCTACTGCCTTGGCCCCTTTAAATGCAGGTATCCCTAAGGGTTCTAGTTTGAGCCCTGTTCCCTTTCCACTGTAAATACTCTCCTAGGATGACCTCATCTATACTCATAACTTCAACTTTGCCACTGATTGCCAAATCATGTCTTTAGATATTTCTCCTAAGTTTTATTCTGTCTCTCGAACATTCCACAGACACCTCAAATTTAGATTAAAACCAGAATGCAGAGCATTTTCTACTAAATCTAATACTCTTGCTATGCTCCTATCTCAGCAAAGGGCAGGTGCCACTGCCCCTTCAGTTCCCACTCTAAAAACAAAGAGTTCGATCTCCATATATTCCTTACTTTCCACATATAATTACTCACAAAATACTGTGTATTCCAGTTTCTAATTATCCTTCAAGCACTCAATTTTCTCCACCCCCACTACCACTCTTGCAGCAACCATTATCTCTCGACATTGATCCTGCACGGGCCTCCTAATGGGTCTCTGAGCCTCAAGTGTTGTCCAACTCCTCCAATCTCTTGAACGTCTGCCAGAAAGAGAGAGCTCTCTGAAATGCATATGTGTGTACACTTCTCCAGACTCAAAACAGTTCAGTGCCTTCCCACTGTCTTTAGGAAGATAGACATGATCCATAGGTCCTTTGTGATGTGTCCTTACTTTCTCTTCCTGCTTCATTTTTTGCCCCTCCTTCAGCTTTGCACCCTATGGTCCAGCCACACTGAACCTGTTAGTTTATCAAATGTCCCACATCCTGTTTCTCCCTCTGTCATTCCTCTGCACAGATTTTCCTCTCTGGCCAGAACATGGCCCATGTCCCATTCTACCCCAACTGCCTGAACTCCCCTTTCTGATGTTTGTTCAGATCACTCCTTCTGGGCAGCTTTAACTGATCCCCCTGGCTCCATTCAGGTGCCTGGCCCCATGCTCCTACAGCACTTGGCACTTCCCCTATAATGGCAATTATCTCATTATATTATAATGATTCATCTGTGCGCCTTGATGCTAACTTCTGCTTCTCTCATCCATTGTGCCATTGAGAAGGGCTTGGTAAGTGCTCAAAAAAATTATGAAGGGCTTTTCAGACCACATTAAGGAGGCTGAATTTCATCCTGTACATAAAGGGGACCCATTAGCAGTTTTTAAAAAGGAAAGTGAAATGGCCTGGCAGTGGTAATAGTGGTGGTATTTATGTGACACATACAACTGGCTCAAACAGAGGAATAAAGTTATTTCCCTCTATAACTTCAAAAGTGCACAGGAAATCTAACTTCTTGCCAGCCAAGAAGTTCTTGGTATCTGGACACAAGAAAATTTTGATTGCATAGTGTAATTTAATGGCCACAACAGTCTAGCCCCTCTTGAGTGCTCACCTCCCAGCTCTTGGTGGTTGGCTCACTGAAGAAGTTGTCGATCATATTCAGTTCTTCCTTTTCCACGACCACAAAGCCTTGCTCTTTGGCATCTTTCCCATAGACGTCAGGAGACCACTGAACAAAGAACGTGTACAAATGATCCACCCTGAAAAATACATTCGTCATAGGAGTTAACACCAAATCTACTTTCCTGGCAGGCAGAAGTAGGAAGTTGGGCACTTGCAACCATCCTTTTCCTGCTTGGCAAATCTGTTTTGCTAATTGGGAAATTTCGCACTGTGAAGATGACCTCTACGAGCGCATTCCAAATTTGGAAAATAAGTCAACTAGTGAAAGTAGAAGCCCACAGACACTGAGAACCTGTCTCAATCTGAGGAAAAGATCAAGAGAGGGGATTTTATAAAATTGAAACACATAATGGAATCTTTACACCAAATATTTTCTCCTTGTCGGGTCTTCATTTATTGGACACTTGTATTCAATGGGGAAAAAACACAACTGATCTGAACATTTAACTGGAAAAGATAAACAATACTTCAGTGGGTTTTTATGTGACTGAAGCACTGTTACCATTTTAACAAAACACCTTTAATAGCTACAAAGTAAATAATACTAATTGTTGTTTTAATATTAGAAAGAGACCTGATTTATTGACACGGAAACGTGGTTGGCTTCCTATTTCTCTGTTCTCTTACATGTATTTAACACCTGGAGGTACTGTAGCATCTTACCAAACTAAATCAATAGAGAGATGGCTAATTCCCAAGCAGAGAATAAGAACTCTGATCCCAGCACCTGCAATATCCCCCCAGGTATGAGAATCACAGGCTCTCTAACCTTTGATTCTACTCCCACATCCATCACAGTGGGTAGAGAGAGTGACAGGTATGATCAGATGATTCTTAAAGTCTTTTCTAATTACAAAATGGGAATTTCAAAGTAAGCCTACTGTCTGGGGCAATATTAACTTATTGCTAATTTTTAAAAAGTTGTGATTATGTAAAAATATTATAACATCGCTATAGCTTGAATGTTTGTATCCCCCCCAAATTCATATGTTGAAGCTTAACCCCAAATGTGATGGTATTTAGATATAGGACCTTTGAGAAGTGCTTAGGTCATGAGCCCTCATGATTGGGATTAGTGCCCTTATAAAAAGAGGCCTCTTTTCGCCATGTGACACAGCGAAAGGGTAATTGTCTATGAACAAGGAAGTGGGCCTTCACCAGACAAATCCGCCAGCACCTTGATCTTAGGCTTCCCGGCCTTTAGAACTGTGAGGAATACCTTTCTGTCATTTATAAGCCACCCAGTCTTATGGCATTCTGGTATAGCAGCACAAATTGACTAAGACAAATATTGAGAACTAAAACAAAAAAGAAATGACCCCCACAATTCTGAAATCCCAATGCAGCAAAAGGTTTTTAGCTTTCTATACTCCTATCTGCTCTTGTCCATATGCATATAGTTTTCATTGTCACATCAGGACCAAAATATAATTGTTTGCTATACATAACATTAAATCACGCACATTTGCCATGTTGCTAGTCTTTGTACGGATTCATATTGGCTAATTTCATGAAAGTACTAAGTCATAAATAACCTGAATTCCCGTGTTGTCAGGATATTTAGCTTCTTCCCAAGTTCACATTACAGTGAACATCCTCAGGCTCTATGCCTTTCACCATCTTTTGCATTATTTCCTCAAGGTGAGTTCCCAGAAACAGGATTACTGAGTCAAAGGACACAATTTTATATCTTGTGATTCATCCTGCCAGGTGGCTTTTGAAAGGCTCACTAGTTTACTCTTGACACCAGCAGTTTAGTTTGCATTAAAGTTCCATAACAATCTTGCTTATGCTTTTTCTAGAAAAAGAATTTAATACATATTTAAGTTTTACCTTATGCACTCGGCATTCTCTGAGTGTTGATGCACTGAACAAGTTTCAAATGTTTTCTTCCTGGCTATAGCTTTTCTTTCATGAATTAGCTCTTTGTGGCTGTGAAGTCAGTATTTTCCTTTTCAATTTGTGGAAACTTTCATAGAATGTAAACATGAACCACTACCAAAGTGGTTTCAAAGCTGTTGTTTTCCTTTTTATATTAATCATATCCTTCCTATCATAATACAGGATTATCAATTTTTATATACTTTAAGAGCATATTTCCTTTGAGATTTCTCCTACTCCGCATGGAGAGTTGGCATCCAAGACAAGGTGTGCATCCATGTCCATGATATACTATCATTTCTATTCTTTTTAAAAAACAGATATAGATATAATTGTACATTGATGTGATGGTTAATTGTATATGACATCAACTTGGCCATTTTTTGGTCAAACACTGGTGTAGATGTTGCTGTGAAGGTGTTTTTTAGAAGTGATTAACATTTAAATCAGCAGACTTTCAGGAAAGCAGATTACCCTCCATAATGTGAGTGGGCCTCATGCAATCAGTTGAAGGCCTTAAGAGAAAAAGACTGAGGACCCCTGAATAAGAAGGAATTCTGTCTCTAAATAGCCTTCAGACGTGAGACTACAATCCAAGTTCTCCCTGGGTCTCCAGCCTATCAGCCTCCCCTTGTAGATTTCAGACTTGCTAGCTCCCACAACCACGTAAACCAATTCCTTCAAACAAATCCTTCTCTCTATATGTATTTATATATACATATCCTTTTGGTTCTGTTTCTCTGGAGCTCCTGGACTAGTTAGTTAGTACAATGGACTATTCTGAAAGGGTATATAAGAAACTGATCGAAATGGTTACCTCTGGAGAATGGAATGGTGTGGGAGAAAGACATATTTTATATCATATGGATCTTTAAGTTAATTTTTGGAATAGGTAGGACATTTTCCTGATTCTAGCATCAAAACTGTATTTTAAAAAGCAAATAATGAGAAGTTTCCTTCTCACCCACATTGCTGTCCACCAAATTCTGTGCTCACCCGTTTCCTTTATGGGTGACCACTTTATTCATTTCCTGTATATTTTTGTAATGTCATATAGATATAAATATAAATATATATTCTTTTTGTCTTCCATTTCTACAAAAGATTGCACTATTCTCTGTCTTGTTGTCTTTATTTAACAATACATCCTAGTATCTTTCCACATCAATATATAGATGGCTTCCTCATTCTTTCTTTTATAGCCACACAGTACTTTACTCTGTGGATTAGCCAGAGCTTATATAATCATCCTCTATAGATGGACGCTTGGGTGGTTTCCAAGACTGTGTTGTTACAAATAATGCTGTGACGAATAACTTCACATGTGAGTCACTTCACACGTGTACAGGTACAGTTGTAGGATATATTCCCAGAACTGGGACTGTGTTGTCAGAGGAGCAATTCCCTTCTCAACTTGCTATGTAAAAACGATATTGCCCTTTTGAGGAATGATATCATTGTTTGTCTTCCCATCAGCAATACACACACACACACACACACACACACTCTCTCTCTCTCTCTCTCGAATAGCAGCATTCAAAAGCATTTATACCATGCAGTATACATTCTCCAATGAAAAATTAACTTAGAAAATATTAATCACCACCCCAGAAAATTTGATGAGTATACAATGATAACTCCTTCAGTTTCCTAACACTTATAGTGTTAAATATATATTAAATATATAAATATAAATATATAAATAAATATTATATATTATATTATTATATGTTATAATATAATATATGATATAATATATTATTATATATCATTATATTATATTACATATATTATATATATTAATATATAAATATATTAAATCTATTTATTAAATATAACATATATAAATATATATTAAACATAAATATATTTTTATATAAGTAAATATAAATATATATTAAATATATTATAGTCTTAAATATATTATATTTTAGAGAGAGAGAGAGAGAGGGAGAGAGAGAGAGAGAGAGTCCATCTCAACTATATTTTGTAATAGAGACACAAATATGCTTCACTCTAACTCTTGGAAAGGAAGATATTTACTATGCTCATATCTACAATGAATAAAAGGATTTCCTAATTATTTGTTCGCTAGTTTTCCTGTGAGAAAGGAAAAAGCAGTCCCTGATACCTGCCAGCTAGCCTGGGCCTATCAGCCAGGCCCAAGTGTTGTTAAAAGCTGGCGTGGCACTCACAGCGAGGTCCTCATATTCTCCTGTTGAACATAAACAATTTCACAAAACATCAACATCTGACAAGACCACTCTTTGACCATGATGAATCACGACAAAAACAAGACCCCTCTGAGGTCTCATATCTGAACACAAACTAAAAACATGAACATTGTCCAGCCACAAAAATGGCCAACAGCCCTCCAATCTGGGTGATATGAGTGACTCTGCTGCTTTACTAATTATAGCATTGAGCTCTTTAGTCTACTCCTTCCTTCCTTCTTTCCTCTTAGATAAGACTTGTAAGATACCCAATCATAGAATGACCTCTGCTTCCTGATAGCATCTAATCTAGACCAAATGTCCACTCCCGTAAGTCCTCCCCTGAATCACCTAACACAAATCTAAATCCTGCCCTCCTTTCTAGCACCCTCTTTCTGAGAGGTCCCATGGTGTGCATTCACTCTCACAGCAATGAATCAACCCAACTCATTCAACTTCAGTAGGTTTCTGGTGGTCTCTGGCCAGAGGGCACTGCTTCCTTCAACTCCCAGTATTGCCCTCATAGAGATTACCTTCAGGAATATTAGAGCTGATAGGGATATTGGTTTTATTTAATTCAACTAACTCTCCTTAAATATGAGAGAATGGGGGCTCTGAAGTCTACCATCAGCATCACAGCCAGGGCTAGATCTTCTGAGGTGACAATTAGGGTTCTTTCAATCATACTAGAAAGCCCTCCCCTTATTCCACACTGATTTCTAAATTGCTTCCCAGTTAACTTCCTGGTTCTGACACCAGACACATTTTTGTCACTTTTTGGACCTACTTTCCATCAAGGACTGCTCATTTTTTCTCCAATATTTGACCCTCATAGGGAAAGTCACTGTGTAAGTATGGACATGGAAGAAGCACGATAAAAGCTCATGCTGACACATATCCCTGTGCAAGACTGCAAGGGAATGAGGAGGGAGGTGCAGATTTGGAATTAAGATTTCATTCTTTCTTTTTAAAAAATTACATTTGAGAGAGAGACAGAGACAGAGAGAGAGCGAGCATGAATGGGGGAAGGGCAGAGAGAGAGGGAGCCACAGAACCTGAAGCAGGCTCCAGGCTCTGAGCTGTCAGCACAGAGCCCGACACAGGGCTCAAACACACGAACTGCAAGATTGTGACCCAAGCCGAAGTCAGACGCTTAACCAACTGAGCACCCAGGCGCACTCCCCCCACCCCCCAGCCATATTTCATTCCTTCTTAGACATAATAAGAAAATATAAATTGTGCAAACTGTGGGCCAATAAAGATTTTAATGAGAGATCCTATCCTAGAAATTGCCAGTCACTTCCCTTTTTGGTGACGAAGACATTAAGTAGATTGAGGAGACCCTTTGAGCGGTCCTTTTAATTATGTAGATGTGAGGGTGAGTAGGATTTATTATTCTGGAGGAAGGTATAATTGGACATTCTGTACTTGATGAAGACAACTTTTTCTTACAATCCACTTGGAGGGGGATGGGTTAGAAGGTGAGAGAGAGGGAAGATTTGTATAAAGTCCAAAAGATTTCCTGGGAAGGAGGAATCCTGTGCCTAATACCCTCCCTTTTGAAGTTCAGATTAAAGCATCTCTGATTAATTAAGGTGTTCCAAATAGAGGTAAACCCATAGAAAAAGGCAATATCCTTTTCCCCACCTACCCTTCTTGAAAAGAAACTCTTCAAGGTAGTGGAGGGAATGGTTTAGACTGATAACCTGGGATCCTTATGAATGCCATGATTATTTTGGGAATAGGTCAATTTGGGCAGAGTGTGCTGATGGTAAAACTTACACCAAATTACCTGCCACACTGGGCATACCAGGGAAGGAAATGGCTACTTATGTCATATGTGTAAGTTTCTCAGAAGCTATAACAAGGTGTAGGGGTGGGGACAAGGTCAATGTTGGCATAAAGCATTCTTGCCTGCCAGTGCCATTCTCTCTACAATAAATATCTCAGTCTGGGGCAGGAATCTGGGATGACCTGATAAAAGGGCCTCTTCTCCCAAACCTCTTCCCTTGGGACTGCTGGGTTTCCAGTGAGTGGTGAATCAAGCCTCTGGATTTGTTTGTTGCCAGAGCGTCCTATTCTGGAACAGCCTGTAGTGTGTCTAAGAGCGGCCAGAGCAGCCCTTTACACTGGGTGAAGCATTTTGGACTTACCATAGAAAACAGGATCTAGAAAGGAGGGAAGGGGTATTCTCAAAGTATCACAGAAAAGAGGGCCAGAGTAATAAAAATTTTTAATATTAAACAGAGAAGTGAGCTTATGTTTTAAGCAATACTGATCACATAATCAGTGACCTAAAAAGATGTGATTCCCTCTCTCAAGGACATTACATTGTACAGCAGCTCTAAGAGGCCAAGTATTACCATGCCCAACTTAAAGATCAGGAAATTGAGGCTTAGCACATTCAATAATGTGCTCAAACACACCCTCTCTGGAAATGTTCCAGCTAGTCTAAGCTAACTGCCTCTTCTTTTATGAATTCTCTACTGCAAGGAAGACAATACATTTTTGTACCTGTCCACAGTCAGATGTCTCATAGTATAGGTCAACTACTTCCTTGGCTTTGGGTTTCATTAATGAAGCTTAAGTAATATTAGTGAGGTGCCTTAGGTGGCCCTTAAGGCACATGCTGCCCTCTAGCTCCTCTTCCTCCTATACCTTCTGTCAATAGGCCCACAGCACTGCCAAGACTCTGTTCCATGCTTGGGCAACATCACAGAACAGCCGCCTCACCTCAGCCGTGCTTCTAGGAATGCTTCTCCACTGGCTGAAATGGACGAGAGAAGCCCTGAATAGCCTCCTTCTGGTTTCAGGGGGTAGGCTCTATCTCTGCCACCAACAAAGTCACTCCAACCTTGGGAAGCCTCAGGTAAGCTGAGATGAGAAACCTCAAAAGTATGTTATGCAAATGGGGCATCCTAATGGAAAATGTTCATGTCCCTTCTCTCAGATATGTTCAGGGCACCAGGACACCCTAATTTCCCTCAACAACAGCCTCTCACATAAAAACTCATTTTCTCACATGGACATGGCCATCATACTATGCTTCTGAAGGAAAAGCAAAAGGAATGAAGAACTAAAATGGCCTGTGCCACAAGAGAACATTAAAGTTCATCTGGAACCAATCTGATTACTTAATTCTTCGGCCTCTGGAGACCAAATGGAAGGAATCAATGTCCCTCTTTCTAGTTCTACTTCTGCTCAATTCTCTACCCTTTGTTTATTTTTTACAACTTAATTAGGGGAAGGGGGGCAAGGAAGAGGATATGACCTCATCTTTTTTCCTTCTATATTAGAGTGACTGTAAGTTTATTTAACCTAATTCTTGGAATGGTTCTTTTTGGCTAACTGGGTTTTCCTGGTCATTAGTTCTCAGAAGTCAACCCTGACCTCTGAAGACAGGCCTCAAAGTTCTGGAAATTCCCTCCTTGTCCCTTTGCAGACCTCCCCTTCACCAACTCCTCCTCCTTTCCGTTCCAGCTCTGCTTTCACCTTGACCCCCACTCTTCCGCTCTCCCCATCAGCCCCTCCTGGATTCACATACTTCAGGCCAATCTTTCCATTTCATCCTCACTGGGATGCCCTAGAAGTTCAGCTTTGATCCTCCTACCGCACCTGCCCTTCCAAACACCTTCTCACAGAAACAATCACCTTGCTGACTCCTCTCTTGGGACGATGGATGTTGCTGTGTTTTCTTATTTGTGCTTAATGGATTCACTACAAATCAAAGGCACCTAACCTTGGCTAAGAAAACCCTCCCTCCCTCATGGGGCTCCCTACTGACCCCTAACTCATTTCCTTTACTCTCTAAGCAGTAGCTATGCCAGACCTCTGCTTTTGCAAGCCCTCTACCTCGCTCTCCTACCTGCCTTCCTCTCTGAACAGAGGACTCTCCATTGTACCATCCCAATAATGCACTCCCCTCCACCTTCCCTCTTAGCATCTTTCTCTTCAGAAGAAGGAACGTCTCTTTTACCCATTTTAACCCTCTTGTCTGTACTTTCGACAGTCCTGATGCTTGGTGAACTTCCTCCATTACTTCCACCCTACCTCTCCATGCCTTCATTTCCTTCATCTTAATCCACAAACCTACTTGCATTTCCCCATCCATCAATATAAAAGCCTCTGGATTTTGTTTCTCCTTAAAACTCCCTTCCCATACGCAATCTTCCCTTCAGAGCATATTGTTAGCATTTGGGTTAGCATATCTTCCAACTTCTTTTCATTCTGGAATTCTTCTATTCTGATTTTATTAACCTTTTAGCATATGCCCTTTGTTAAACCTGCCTCAGATACTCTCTGGATGGAGGCAGAGTTTTTAACCTTGTTGACTCCCTCCCTACTTCAGTGAAGCTGATTTTCTCAAAAGTGATCTACTGTCAATCTCAACAGTCATCGTTTGTCTTGACTTCTCAAAGCCTGTTGACGGTTTTTTTTGAAACCCACTCAGGAACTTACCTGTGGTTTCTGATGAGTCACTGAACTTCCTTGGCCTTGGCTGCCTAAGGATACCTCTGGTCAAGGCAATACAATTACCAGTCAGTATGTCCACACTGGCCAGTATCAGGTAGCAGTGGGCGTGGTAACATACGTGAGCAGGGAATGAGGTCAAGTGCTAGATCCTACAGAGCCAAATATTTAAGGGGGGAGCAAGAGAAGTAGTCCTGGAAGGAAACCAGGAAGAAATGACAGGAAGGCAGAAGTGATCTTATAAAATGCAAATCTGATCACTTTCACCCAGCTGTATAAAATCCTTCCAAAGTCTCCCTGTAGGTTTAAGGACAAATTCAAACTCCTTGGGGGTGCCGGAGAGCTTTGTTTTGTGCCAATCTCCAAAATGTGCTCTTTCCTCCAGCAAGAGGCTCTTGTACCTTTGCTCTAACATCCATTCTTATGCTGCTGCCTCTTTCCTTTATTATTCTTATTTTTTAAAAAAGAGTGATGACAAGGGTAAGCCTAGAGAAGAATCCTCTCAGGCTGGGATCAGAGGCCAGGGGCCATCGTTACTCTGACTGCTGAGGGAGGGGAAATGGCATTCTACTGCAGGGAACATGTGCAAAAAGACATGGCATTTAAGAGCAGGGTGATGCTAGAAGGAGGGCAAAGTGGACACAATAGAAAGAAGGGCAATGTAGTCAGGTCGCGGATGACTTCTAATTGAGGACTTTGTAATGAGGACAGGGCCATGGAGATGCAGGAGACCCAGGCTCTGCCCTAGAGGACTCGGGTTAAAGGAGCAAACAAAAAATCCAAACAGTTCCAACAACACAGGGACAGAAGACAGTTGGCATCTGAGCAGGGAGGTGCAGAGCAGGAATTCCTGAGGGGTGGAATGAAAGAGCAAGAGGGAGTCTTTGCTCAATGGAATGGCAGGAAAGGAGAATGATAAAGCCAGAGGGGCTGGCTAACTGGGTGGGTCACAGAAAGTGCTAAGCACAAGATAAACTGCTTGGATTTTACCCTGAGGTTACTGTTCTCCAAAGTGTATTAGGAGTGGCTCCAGTGACTTCAGATGGTACACAGAGGAACATATTTTAATAGCTACAGTTTTACTTGAAGAATACTAGTAGTAAATACAGCTGGCACATTAAACTTCTGCTTTCACAGATATTACTGCTAAGAAAAAGGCTAAGTAAAAACATAACTGACAAAAGTTTTCTAAAGACAACTATTAAGTAAACAGTAGGACAGATGGTATGCAGACATGGGAATATTGGTGAAGGAATGTGTGAGTGACTGAAGCTTGAGAAAGCATCACTGTGGACACTGTGGAGGCAACAGCCAGGGCTTTTAGTAGGAAGTGGCCTGGCCAGATTTATAGTTTAGAAAGACCACTGTGGAGCCAAGTAGAGAAGGTCAGGAAAAGATGGGACTAGAAACAAAGGCTCTGTTGAGAAGGCTACATTAGTGATCCAGCCAAGAGATCAAGACCAGAGCCCAGACATGGCAGCAGACACAGGAGAAGCTGGCCCACATTCTCCTCCAGGCACAAAACCAGTGCCAACTCATCCAGCAGCAGCCAGTACACCAAAACCTGGTACTCAGGCTTTGTGTAGGTTTTCTGTCTAGTTACAAATTGGAGCTTAGTTACATTTCTTTATAAACTTCAAAGATCCTTATCATCACCACAACGCTCCTTTAGGGATTCACTCCAAAGAAGCCATCATATTCAAGTTACAAATCCCCGTTTAGCAGATAAAATTGTCATCTGTGAAAAAGAAATTCAAAGAAGGTAAATTATATAAGTTCTTGGAAGGCAGCAGCCTTACCTCAGAGGCAGCAAAGCATTAAGAGAAGTAATAGTAAGGGTAGTGGCATAAATAACTTTAAGTGCATTGACAAGTTCATTTTTTCCCTCATAATAACCCCATGAGGTAGCCAGTATAATTATCATTTCTGTTTAACATAAGAAGAAAGAGATGCTCAAAGAGATTAACTTGACCAACACCACACAGTTTGTTATGGGTAGGTCTGGTATCAACCTTAGGTCAGTCAGTTCATGGTCTCAAGCAATATGCTTCACCATTTCCTTTATGGTTAGTCTCACTGTTGTTTCCTTAAAACTCCGTAACTGACAAAACTAGAGGGTTGAGGGATATAAAACATGATGAAAAATCTGAGTTGATGTTTGTGGAACTTGAGAAACTTAACAGAAGACCATGGGAGAAGGGAAGGGAAAAAAGTAGTTTCAAACATAGAGGCAGGCAAACACATAAGAGACTCTGCAGAGAACAAACTGAGGGTTGATGGGGGTGTGGAGGAGAGGGGGAAATGGGTGATGGGCACTGAGGAAGGCACTTGTTGAGATGAACATTGGGTGTTGTATGTAAGCGATGAATCATGGGAATCTACCCCCAAAGCCAAGAGCACACTATATACACTGTATGTTAGCCAACTTGACAATAAATTGTATTAAAAAAAAAAATCTGAGTTGATGCTTGGAACAAAATATTACTATTCATACTTTAGGTATATGGGCTTTAGGTACAATTACGATGTATTTTCTTAAAATTAGCTATGGTGGGATTTTAGTTACTGTTACCTTTTTTTTCCTTTATTTATTTATTTATTTATTTATTTATTTATTTATTTAAACATAGTTATGAGGTAAAGTAAAAAAGCACACATGTCTAAGGTAAAGAAAGACCTGAACTCCCGAACTGGTTCCATTTGTTACTAGCTGGAGGCTTTGGGAAAGTTCCCTAATCTCTCTGAGTTTCTAACATGAAGATAAGAAGACCTAGCTCCTCATAATAGGTGTCTGAAACATTAAATGTACAAGGAAGTTCTATCTACTTTCAGACAGACCTTTTACAAAGTCCCTTCCATGTGATTATCTAAAATCTTGCTACCACATAGACCAACAAACTTGACCAAAATGACCTAGAAGCAGTTAAGGCATTCTTGTCTTATCAAGGGCCACTCACCAGTAGGAAAAGAAATACACAGCAAGATATAATCCCTCAACCACCTGATTTAAAAATTATAAGCAGGAACCATCAAACAATTTACTAGCTATGCATTAGAAACATATGTTATGGCACAGAGAATGGGAAATAGTAAGACAAGAAAAGGGAAGAAGAGAGTAAGAATGTGACCCAGAGAGTAAGGAAATATACATGTAGGCAGTCCTCTCATTCACTTGTATTGTTGATTATAAATTAAAGATAGTCCAGTGCACTTCAATCTAAAACTTCCCCAGGCCCCATTCTGAATACAGCCAGGGAAGCCCAAGAACGCAAAGCACTGCGGATCACAGAGGTTGTGTACTAAGAAACTACCACCTCTGAAAACCTAACTCAATGGCCTGACCCAAGGTCCTTATATGAAAAAGGTCATTCTCCTTGCCCTGTAAGGTCCCTTTCAGATTCAATATTCTACAATTCCAAATGAAACCAATGGTTAGTACTGCCCTGGTGGAATGCTCATTCTTAAAGATCTTAGTGTATTCATAAAAAGAAAATTTATTTACAAAATACCAACTAAATATGCTTCATTGTCCTAGTTCACCAAAAATAATACAAAAGTTCTTCTGAGAATCATTGATCGGAACAATTACAGTTATAAAAAGGATCACTTAAAAATAAGAAGAAATTGGGTGCCTGGTGGCTTAGTCGTTAAGCATCTGACTTCAGCTCAGGTCATGATCTCATAGTTCATGAGTTTGAGTCCCACATCAGGTGAGCACGAACTCCACTTCGGGTGAGCCCCGCTTCTCTCTCTCTCTGTACTTTGTGGGATTCTTTCCTCCCTCCCTTGCTCCCTGCCCCACACTTCCATCCTCTCTCTCTCTCAAAAAAGAAAAAAGAAAAAATTAAAAGTTTATATTAATATCAACACTGGAGGCCTCAGGATGGTGGCCCATACCTTGGACTCAGCATCTGTACTTTTTTATTTAAAACAGTGGCTAATACTTAAAAATTGGGGAAATTTGACACACATATTCAACTTCTTTTGAAAAAGATGGGAAGGCCAAGCAACCCAAGGCTCACATTCCCACACAGCAGCATTTCGCTGGAGGTACAAAGGCACACAGGTATGCAACAGCTGGTCCCTAGAGCTGGTGACTAACACTAGCCCCCCAAGCTTCCCTCCCACCATTCCTCCCCCTGGCTCCTGCAGGCCTTTCAGCTTGCAATAATTACTTCCTACATACTTACTCCCAAACAGTGTGTGCAGCACCCATTGGCATGAACTATTCTGCAGCGGAAACAGGCCACAATCTACACTCCAAAGTGCTGGTGTTCACTCCTGCGTCAGAAAACACAGCCACCCCAGCGAAGAGCTCCTACAAAGGGGGTTATGTTTCCATGAACTTAGGTCTGGCTATACAGTCACTGATTAACTTGACGCTTTTGCCAAAGCTGGTTACTGAAATTACTGAAGGGTGGCTGACTAATAGTGCTTCTAGAAGGTGATGATGAATTTCTAGAACTTTAAGTTAATAAAAGCAAAAGGTAAAGTGACCAGAAAAAGAACGGGAGGAAGCAACATCACTTCAAAACATTTGAAGGCATTAAAAGAAAAGAACATTGACATAAGTGACTAGTGATTCTATAACTTACATTTGTTTAGCAGTTTTCCAGAACTTAAACTTGTGTTAAATACAAAGAGAGAAAGATAATTTCTTTAGGGATAGCTTTAGAGACTTTTTTTTTTAGTAATAACACTTTTATCTTTAAACATCACAACAAGAATATAGAATGATACAATTGCATGTTATACCTGAAAATTACAGGGTTTGTATTCTGAAATATACCTGTTTGGGCTAAGTAGGGCCTAAGCTGCTCTAGTGAGATTATTTAACATCATAATCTTACTGGCACCGACAGTCATCAAAGATTTCAATTTAACCTTGAACCTGTTAAAAGCAAGAGGACTTTTGGTCAGAAAATTCAGCACTAACTATGGTTAAAGATTTCATACTAGAAAACTAGGTTAGTGTTTGATTCCTTTAATTCATCCTTTTTTCTCCAAGGAAAATGCTCTTGAGAGGATTTTGCTTAGTCTTCATGAGGGTCCTTAGGATTTGGAAATCTTTCTGTTGTAGATCTAGTTTAAGAGGAGAATCAATGCTCATTTTTATGATTTTACCTTTTATTGGAAAAGTAATGCATGCTTACTAAATGCACACTTCATATTTAGTGGCAAAGAAAGATACATGTAAGTAAAAGCAGTTTACATAATACCAATTACACACACATACACATCCAATTATCATATACATATAGATACACACATACTATCATTATATTAATTCATACACAGAAAAAAGGCCAAAAGTCTACAAAAATAAAAATAAATTGTAGTTGGCTTGGTGTAACAAATTACAAGCTTTTTCCTCCATTTTGCTTTTTTGTAGTTTTCTAAATATTATATAAAGTCTATGCATTATTTTAGTTTTAAGGAATAAGGTATTTAAATATTTTTATCTATGAGACTACAGGCTAATTTATTCATGCATCCATCCAATTAACACTTAGAAGTATGTTACATACTAGATCCTATGCTGTTTTTAGGACACAATATTAAAGACACAGTGCCAAAAGCCCCAAGTAGTCCACATCTGTAGAAGACTGTAGTTAAATGCTATGACAGAGGTGGGGGTACACTACACCTTAACTAGACAGGGAACATTTCTTAGAGGAGACATTTGAACTAAAACATGCATTTAAGGTGGGAGAGTAATGGGGCTGGGGGTGGGGAGGGGAAGCTGGATATCCCAAACAAGCCAGCCAATAAGTCTGGTTCACATTTCCTACAATCGAAACATCATCAGTTGTCCACAGAAGAGTAAGCAAGGGAGGAAGAGATCCTAGTGATATCAAATGGATAGAATAAGCTGGAGGTAGTGCAGACCAGTGTGGGAAGATGACTGAGAAGCAAGATTATGTCCACATTCTGGCTTTGGGGACTGGGTGGGTGGTGGTATCAGTTACTGTGATGGAGAAAATAGGAAGCAGGAGTTGTAGGGAAAGTGACAGGGACAATGGTGGAAATAAGAAACCCAGTTTAGGGCATGATCTGCCTTGAATTTTTCTGATCCATGGATGATCTAAATATTGAAAACTATTAGGTACATATGTTTTGGGGGCCCAGTAGAAAGTTCTAGACTGAAGATAGCTGGACATGATTGGTATATAGACAGAATTAATTAGGTGCAGGCAATTGTATATATAATGAGAAACACAGAAGGTCTTTTTTTTTTTTTTTAATATATGAGATTTATTGTCAAGTTGGTTTCCAACAGAAGGTCTTTTAAGGGGTAACATTTAATGAAGAAACAAAGGAGAAAGACTGGGAAGAAATGATAGAACGAAAGAGGGTGTCAAAGAAATGGATGATGGTCAATGGTATCAAAAGCTGTAGAACATTGAAGCAAAATAAGAACACAATTATCTTCCTTTGTTTATCACAATACGTACAGAGGATGCCTAGCGATTCTAGCATTCCATTCTAAATCCAAAGCTGCAGGATGTTCAGGGAAGGACCTAGGTCTGTTTGTTTAAAGGCTTCCAGATGGCTTTATTACAAAGCTAAGTTTGGTACCCATTGATTTAAGCCATGAATTCCTTGTTAACTCTATATAGTTTCATCTCTATGACATAGAACACATTCCTTCACTGGCTTTAGTCCTCAATATTTCTGAAGTTAGAAACTTATAGGAGATTGCTCCTATAAGAGGAAAAGGTGTTAAACTTCCATTCCTTCCCCCAGTGCCTCTGTGCCTGTGGGTTATTCACCAGTCAAGTGTAGACAGAGAAAAAGATGGTTACTGCCAGTTTAAGGAGAAATCATTGTGGGGGGTACTGTTTTGAGAAACAAAGGATCTGCAAAGGTAGAGAAGAGAGAAGAACTACCCAAGTTTAGGAATACAACATTTTTTTTTTTTTAATTTGAGAGAGAGATAGAGATAGAGAGAGAGAGAGAGAGAGAGAGAGAGAGAGAGAGAACAAGTGAATGGGGGAGGGGCAGAGGGAGAGAAAGAGAGAATCCTAAGCAGGCTTGCTGATGCAGGGCTTGGGCCCAGAACCTTGGAATCAAGTGAACCGTAATCAAGTGTGGGACTCTCAACTGACTGAACCACCCAGCCAGCCGCCCCAGGAATACAGTATTTTTAAAAGGTGCCAAGCTAGAAAGATCCTAGGCCTAGCAGGCAAAACCCATACAGTGACCAATCTCAGTAAGCCACACAGGTTCAGGCAAATGAAGAAGAAGTCGGGAAGGTAGGCCAGTCTATAAAAAGCTTTAAAAAGCAAACAAGGGGTTTTAGGGCATGTGGGTGGCTCAGTTAGTTAAGCATCTGAGTCTTGGTTTAGGCTCAAATCGTGATCTCACGGTTTCATGGGTCCAAGCCCCATCTTGGGGCAGAGCCTCTCATGGAGAGCCTGCTTGGGATTCTCTGTCTCCCTCTCTCTCTGCCTGTCCCCCATTCACACTGTCTCTATCTCTCCAAAAATAAATAAATAAACTTAAAGTAAAACAAACAAACAAACAAATAAAATGACATGGGGGTTTGGACTTTAATTCTGAAGGCTTAGGATATTTTTTGTGGCAATGTGACAAGATCAAAATACCTTCTGAGGAGATCATTTTGACTATAAGGTAACAAAATAGATTCTCAAGGGAACTGTAATAGAGAACGGGAAACTGTAGTTTAAGTATAAGGCACTGTGTTCACAATAAGATTCATGTAAAATAAGGTAACTGGATCTTGTGATACTAGCTTCAAAGGAAGGAATATTGTCGGGTTTTGTTTGTTTGGGGCCAGATAGCCACTGTAGCACATGAAAGGTCATTCTAATAATGAGCCAATACTAGAAGCAGCCTGCACCTTAACCCACTGCAAGTTATACTCTCTAACATTAGAGAAGGGACATTTTAGTCAAGCTCTTCACTTCTATTCAATGTTCTGACGAGATCACCTCAATTCAATTAATGAGCACCTGTGGAGTATCATCCATAAAATATCAGTCACTTCCTCTCCTCGTAATTACTAAGACACATCTCCTCAGATGGAGGGCACTTCGGCAAGGTCCGAGGATATGAACAAATTTGGGGATGCTGCAAATTTTCATCACCTCACTAGTCAAGACAGGACTTTGAATGTTTGTGGTATTTCCCATTTGTGTTTCAGTGAATTGTCAACCAAAATAAAGGACATAATTAATGCAGTCTCAGCTGCCTGCTGCAGTGTCTGGTTATAAGAATGGGACTGAAATCAAATGGATTTGAGTATGAATCACAGATTTGATATTTGCCAGTTTGAGCAAGATGTCGAAAACCTGTTATGTCCCACTTTCCTCATTTGTAAAATGAGGAATAACACTACATGCCTCACAAAACTCTCATGAGTTTTAAGTGAAATCACCCATGCAAAGGACCATCCAGAGTCCCGTGCTGGGAAAGAGTCAAGGAGGGCACGGACTGAGTACACTGCCTGCCCTCACAGCCCTCTCACGACTGGGGAAAGTGAAAGTGTGCTCATGGGTGCATTACGCACTTTAATTCTGAAAGGATTACAAAACTGAGCTTTTATGAAGTGCTTGGGAACATCAGTTACTCTTTATAGAAGAAAGTATCACGCTTTCTAAAACAGAATCGACTTAACTTATACATGAGGAGTTTATTCTAAATGTGGACAGGCACAAAATACAACTATCATATAAATCGAAGTGCTTGATGACCTTAATTAGAGGCTGATTAGAGAATATGGTATTTTAGAATAATTATTAAATATGTATTTGCATATCAAGGTATAAGTAAATTTTTACTATTAAAGGAGTCACCTAAAATAAACAGCCTCAAGCCACTACTGACCTTACTTTATACCAAACGAATGTCAAATAACAAGCACCCACTCAACTTTAAAACAGTTTTAAAGCTGCATTTTCTTCCTTACCAAACTGAGAGAAATAAAGAATCCTATGACTCAGATTTCCCATCATGTGGGGAAAAGGGTACTCTCATGCTGTTGGTGTATAAGTGGTCATACACTCTCATGTGCCCTAGACATAGACTTTGACTTGGTAAGAGTACCTGAAGGACTTTATGAAGATGTTTAATGTAGCACTGCTTATAATGGCAAAAAATTTGGAACAACCTAATATCCAAAGCAGGAGCATGATTAAATCATGCTGGGAAGGTAATGGAGGGGTGCTAACTATATTTTTAATATAATATAGTATCTCATGTAGAAAATATACATATTAAGTGGGAAAAAAGCAGACTGCAAAATAGATTCTGCTTCCCCAAACTTATCTGTATGTTCAAATGTTGCTAAGATTACCTTAGCACAATTGTTTTCAAGTTTAAAAAAATTTTTAAATACCCACAGGCTCTCTCCTTTTCTCCTATTAGCTTACTTATTACATGAATCACACTAACCAATTAATTCAGCTTGGGTTTAACATTTATGCATGACTTCACAAATTGTGCACAATTCCTGTTATTTGATTCCATTTCCATCGTATTTTAAAAGTTGGATTATATGAAATCAATTATTATAATGCACTTCAGAGATTGAGACCATAAGTAACTGGGAAGAAAAAACAAGTTTCAATCTGAACAGGAATTATTGGTTCTTTCTAAAAAAGGAAATAATCTCTTCGTATTAAGAGAAAAAAAGACCATTATATTTTTTACCTAGAACAGTATCCAAATCTATGGAATACAATCATATCAAGTCTCTAAAAATTCTAGGAACTGTTTCAAGAGCTTTTCACAAGCTTCTCAAGGTACACTCCTGGTCTTATTTACCTAGAACTAGACCAATACCTGCCAGGTCCTATGCACTCAGTAAGTGTTTGTTCAAACAATACTTAACTGCTTAATGCTCACAAATGACCCATTTTTCAAACTAAGAAACTACGTTTCAAATGGATAAAGTATCTCATGCTCAGGCACAGTATTCCTAGGGATTCTCATTCATCACTGCCTGATTGGGTGACTCATTATCTCACTGGCCAGCGCAGGGCAGCCCAACTCCATACCTCTCTAAGGGCAGGGCATGAGACTTCCTATACTTCAGACACGTTTTAGCACAGGCTTGTGCAAAGTAAAGGGGCAAAAAAATAAATGTTTGTCAATACCATCAACCTTAATGTTTGTAGTATTCTATCAATGTAGGAATTCCCTCCAGATAAATTATTTCTTTAGGGAAAAAAAGTGTTGTTGTTATAGATATGAAACAATAGATTAATAACAAAGTTAAAATTTTTTGATGAAATCTCTGCAAAAAAGAATTAGGGTTGAGTAAAGGAAACAAAGTACATGCAGATGACTAAATTACTGTGAATACAATGGCGTATAATCAAGTTTTAAGTAATCGAATCCCTAAATTATTTGGCTATTATGGTTCATAATCACTTTCAGAATGGCGTATAGGATTGGTCTGATAGTCTAACACTTGACCAGTGGTTCTCAGTGTGAGGTTATTTTGTCCTTCGGGCAATTTCTTCCCTCAGGCAATGTCGGGAGACACTTTTGGTTGTCACAGCTGGGGAAGTACTACTGGCATCTCACGGGTAGAGGCCACGGATGCTGCTAAACATCCTATAATGCAAAGCACATCCCCTTAAATAATCAAGCAGCTCCAAATGTCAGGAGGGCCAAGGTTGAGAAATACTGTAGTAGACGATTTGTACAAGGTGAAACTCTCCACTGTCCTCAAATTTAAATTGGCACCGAGAGTAAGAGTAGGAAAAGCCTGGATGCCCCAGGTTCTGGGCACTGCAACTTTCCCAAGCACACTACTGTCATCTGCAGCCAATTCAAGAGAAGTAGGTGATTCTGCAAGCTGCAGTGGAGACAGGCAGGTAAGGTAAAACGTGACATGCACTTTAACCTTCAGTGAATGTGCACATGTCTCCAGTAGCAGCATTCAGGAGTGCAAGAAGAAAGTACCAGCTTTCCTGGGTCCCCAGGGGTCCTAGATCTTCTGACAATTTCTGCCAAGTTAAATAAAGTATTATTAAAATAAAATTATTATTCGATAGTTTTGTATCTAAAATTTAGTAACAAGGATTCCAAGAAAACCCATCCCAAACAAAGATAAATACAGACTATATGTAGCTTTCCCATCCCTGCTTCCCCTGCCTCCCGCCCTCCCCTTTTTCTTACTTGGTAGATTATTCATTTGGTGCTGGCATTATGGAAGCCATAGAACACATTGTAATCAAAGAAGGGACTATTTTGGTAGAGTTATTTCCTAGTAATAATAACAAAAGGGGAAAAAACAAACGTGTTTTAGAAGTATCAGGAACAATAAAGAGGAGTGAAACGTTTGTGAAGCTACGTCAATATCAAAATTATTAACCTCCTGTGACAAGGAGCTTCGAATGCTGGAGGAGTCAAAGAGACCTCCCATGAGAAAACTGCTGTTGAAACTCCAACACATGAAAGAGTCTATTAAATAAAAAAGCACATAGAAATGCCCAGCTTGATGTAACAAGGGAATCCAGAAGTTATCATCAGAGAGAGGGAAGCATTGCATGCCACGTCTTAGCTCCTTAAGGACTCTGATGATCCTGAAGTCTAAAACAAACATGGCTTTTTCTTATTTCTATGATGCACTTGGAGTTCTAGGTGGGTATTAACTATAGAACTGCTCTGTCTTTCCTAGACTTAAACTAAAATGTGGCTTCCTATAGGGTAGGTAGATAGGGAAACACATAAAAGAACAATTAAAACAAAAATTTCCTAACATCTATACAAAGAAATCCATCATTAACACAGTGAGATATAACGCCTCCCAGAAAGTGTTTGGTTAATGAATAATTAGTTCCAGAAAGAACATTAAGTGTATCAGGTTAGCCAAAGACAAGTCACAGACACTATAAAATACAATATAATGGAATTTAAGAAGGATCCTAGTCTAAAAAGCCCACAAAACCCACCTGTGTAAGAGGTCAAAGTATTTCAGCATTACAGATTTCTTCTGGATTAAAAAAATGACAGTAATATAAGAACCACATGTGTGGGCCTGCTATACTTATTCTAGAAGAGTCCTTGGTACAGTTTCATTAAAGATAAAATAGGAAAAACATCCAAATTTCCTTATGTTAGAAACAGTACATTTTCAAAGAAAAAGTGATATGTATAATTGGCAATTTTTCTGGTAGACCCTGAAGGTCCACAGCACCAAAAATGTGGCTGTAAGCTTCAGTGCCTTGCTTTCCTCATCTATACAATCAGGAGTTGGCCTAAATCTCTAAGGTACAGTCGTGTGAAATTTGATTTTAGAACTTTAATTTTAACAGGGCTTTAGAAATTACATTGCTTCTATTGAAACATTAAAAAAAAATTTAACGTTTATTTATTTTTCAGACAGAGAGAGATAGAGTGCAAGCTGGGGAGAGGCAGAGAGAGAGGAAGACAGAATCTGAAGCAGGCTCCAGGCTCCACGTTGTCAACACAGAGTCCAACGTGGGGCTTGAACCCACAAACTGTGAGATCATGACCTGAGCCTAAGTCGGACGCTTAACTGACTGAGCCACCCAGGCGCCCCTGATGAAACATTTTTTTAATGTTTTTTAATGTTTATTCACTTTTGAGAGAGAGAGAGCGTGAGTGGGAGAGGGGCAGAGAGACAGGGAGATGCAGAATCCGAAGCAGGCTCCAGGCTCTGAGCTGTCAGCACAGAGCTCAATGTGGGGCTCAAACCCACGACCTGAGCCCAAGTCAGACACTTAACCGACTGAACCACCCAGGTGCCCTGAAACATTTTTAAATAATAAAAGATGATAATTTTCTTTTCATCTCCTTAACATTCTGAAAGTTTCAGTGAAACACTCTAGGGGGTGCAAGCATAGGTAGAAAAGTATAATACATAAACATAAAAATTACGTTGAATGTCCGTGTTAACATGGGTTTGTGTCTAAGACAAGAAACAGATATTGGCAAATTCATTAATTAAAATCCTATTAACTATTTTTCATGTTAAACTATAATTTATTAAAACAGGACAACTCCCTTGATGAGAATTATTCTGGATACTGATCAACCAGAAGGTGTGCCCTTGCTTGGAATTTTATTTTCCTTTATTAACAATTCATGCTTAAGGAAGCTTAAGGCAGGTGTGTTAGCCAAGAGGTCTGCCCAGGTGATAATGTTAATGACTAGGTAGGAACAGGAAAAATGTGTGAGTTTTACAATTTTATTTTATTTTTTTTTTTAATTTTTTTTTAATGTTTGTTTATTTTTGAGAGAGAGAGAGAGAGAGAGAGAGAGAGAGAGAGAGAGAGAGAGAAAGCAGGGGATGGGCAGAGAGAGAGGGAGACACAGAATCCAAAGCAGGCTCTAGGCTCTGAGCTGTCAGCACAGAGCCGAACATGGGGCTCGAACTCACAGACTGTGAGATCATGACCTTAGCCAAAGTCGGGCGCTTAACCAACCGCCTGAGCACCTAGGTGCCCCGAGTTTTACAATTTTAAAAAACTGACTGGAAGACCTCTGTAAAGACATTTTTATTCTACCACATATACAAAAGGAAAACAATTTTTTCCAAAGATAGTATCTCCTAATCATTTTTATTATAAAGATGTCCTTAATGATGGACTGCCAAAAAATTTCAATGCCACTATCCCTGTTGGCCTAGACTGTCACATAACCGGTAAAATATCTCCTTTAGCAATTTAAAAATACCAATCTCTCTAGAGGTGTACAGTCAGCTCCTTGAACCCACCCAAGGGACCTCACATCACACTTCTCATGCTGCTGTGTCACAAATACTCTCTCCTTAAGGCCAGAGCAAGCTTTAGTTCCCTAGAATAATAAGCACTTTAAGAACTACAACCATGCCTCTCTACTGTCCTTAGGTTTAGATCTGCTCCACGGTATCCTTGTATTCTTAACAGAATTGCACTTCTAATTAGCAGCACTCGAGAATACCTAAATCTTCCTTCATTTAAAATTCAACTGGGTAGAAAGTTATAAAAGTGTTTCAGCACACAGTACTTATGATGACCTCAAATTTGCTGAATTGAAACCACTCATTAGCAGAAAACTATTCAAAAAATACCCTTCTAGAAATTCTAACATATGCAATCAGGAGAAATCTCTTATTCAAGAATAAGGTTAACTACTTTCAGATTAAAAAAAAAAAATCAAGACGCAGTTAGAATCTAATGGACCAACATTTTCCATTTGAGCTCACACTTACCTCTCCCGAGGAACAGCAAACCAGTACTCTGGCTGCTTTCTTCGTTTGCCATACTGCTGGACCATGGCTGCAGTGTGAGTGGCAAAGGATTTTCTCATTGGTTTTCCTACTTTAATGCACAGAAACATGGGTGGGGTCTTGCTTTTCTCTTCTTTTGAAGGAAGTATATCTGAATCACATATGAAAAAAAACTTCCTGAATACTGACAGTATTAGTGAAAGTCAAACCCTTCAAATTACAAAGAAGAGTGCCTGATCCCCTCTTAGTGATAGAAAATCAAAACATAGGGGGGAAAAATCCCACTAAATTAGAACTAATCACATTTTTCAGACCTTCTTTAACACAAAAGGAAAAAGCGTTGGATGTTTCAGGTTGGTCTATATCATATAAGATGCTACCTACTGGGAATATGCATAAAAACCAACACAACATGACAATTCACAAGAATATATAGCCATGAAGGGTACTGAGGACCGACTTACACCAGAAGGCAATTTAGTTTAGAATTGAAAGATCTTCAAAAACACTTCAAACTCCTGGGTCACCTGGGTGGCTGTCGGCTAAGCGTCCAACTCTTGATTTCGGCTCAGCTGGCAGTTTGAGAGTTTGAGGCCCGCATTGGGCTCTCCACCGACAGTGTGGAACCTGCTTGGGATTCTCCCTCTCGCTCTGCCCCTCCCCCCGACAAAAATAAATAAATAAACTTAAAAATTTATTAAAAAATTTCAAACCCTTTGTATTTGGAAATTCAAGGTAAAAAGGAAAGTTACTTGAATTTTTTTTTTTTAAAGCAAACTACTTTTGAACTAGAAATCTAGGTCACAGTTCAAGGTCCAAAATAGATACTATTATACTGATGCTAAGTTTTTTCTCAATGTATAAGTACAGATAAGCTCTATCCAGAAAAAGTTCTCAAATAATTATTCTAATTTTGCTTGCATTTGCAAGTTTCAGAAAGCCAACCATACAACAGAATATAAAGATACTTTAAACAAAAATGACTTACCTTCAATGGGTACCTGAATTCTCTTTAACAGCCACAACTGAATTTCGGACTTATTATCCATTTGTGCGCCTTGGCAGCTGTTGTCCAGAGTAGATTCTGAAGAGATGTCTAGAGACTCTTTATTCATATTTTCTTCTGTGGAAGACGCCAGTTGCAGTGGGAGGGACACTCTCTCTTTCATCCAGGTTTTATCTGGCTCCTTACTGTCCTCAGTTGGGGGACCACCTACCTGGGGAAGAGAACTACTAAGGGTGATATCTATTCCCAGTGGCTCAATACTTTTGCCATCACTTAATTCTGCCTTCTGCAAGTTTTCAGAGAACTGCGACCCTTCTTTGTTCTTATTAAGGTAATATTCAATGAGTTTAACTTTATCTAGATCTTCATGTATGTTCAGTGTGTTTTCCACCTGGCTTTCTGGGGAACCAGACTGCTTGTCCACCTCTGGCATTATATCTTGCTTCTCACAGGTTTCTAAATCTAGGGCCCCCTTCAGCTCAGCATCACTATCTGTTCCGGAAAAGCTCAGGGCTGACTGCACCTGCATTTTTGTAGTAGAACTGATTATTTGTGACTTAGCCTTCCTTAGCTCTTCTGGATCAAGAGTAAGGCACTCCTTTGAGGTGTCTCTTTTGTCCATTCCACTATCAGTTTGAGAAGAAAGTTCTTCCAAGTCAACAAAGTCATCATCTTCCCCTAAAAGGGAATTTTCTTTGGCTATAGATTCAAATGCAGCACGAGTGTCAGAAGGTTCCTTGCTGACCCTAGTCATTGTGGTAGATCCACTGGTTGCCTCTGTGGAAGATTCCAGGGTCTTTAGTTTTCCTGACACAGAGCTATCTGAGGGTTTTATGTGTGTGTATTCTGTTGACTTCTCCAGAGGTCTTGTTGATTTGGAATCTGAAGTGATGGTTCTCTCTCCGTTCTGCTGCCGTTTTTCCTTGTTGAGAGATTTGAACTTACTGAATGGGTTGATATCTTTTTCTGAAGCCAGGTCTTCCCATTCTCCAGGCCTGTACAGAGGACAAAGATCCTGAGGTAGGTCACTGTCGGGGGAAAAATGGTGGGTGCACATGGAATGTTAAAAACAAAACCAAAAACAAAATGGAGGAAAGGCAAAAACTAAAACATAAATATACCACAACTTAAATTTATGTGTAAATGATTTCAGAATAAGGAAATGAAATCAAGAAATTGACTTCAAAATGAAACAAATAAACTATAAGAAGGGGTAAAACAAAGGACCATGAGAGTCGCATATCCTACGAGAAGGACATGAATGATTTTTGAGGTCATTTATGAACATGGAGATGTCACCCACCAGATTTTTAATGATGAAATAATATTTCTGATATTCATGAAGGAAAGGACAAAGGAAATGTTTTAGTACAACGACTTAAATTCCTTAACTATGCAAAGCTTTTCCTTTTTATAAGATAGCATATAAACCAACTACATTAATTCTTAATGGTTCACTGACTGAGTAGCTACTCATTTAACTGTTGTAGAAATTACCAGCCCCAAACCCTAATTCTGAGTTTCATGACAAAGGATCTGATGTTTCCAATAACAGACATCCTTCTCTTCCTGAGGGAGATGCAAGAAGCTTATAGCACCTGCTCCATTTTACACTTTAAAAATTTATAGAAAAGTAAACCAAATAAGCTCTTACTTATGATACTAAGTTTAAAATTCTTAATTTCTTTACTCATAACAATATCATTTTACTTTATGGTGATGGACACTGGTTTATCATCTGAAACATACTGTCCCTTAACAACAGACGCTTTTCTACCCAGGTTTGAATGACACAAAAATATTGATTAAATATGTTCTCCAAAGTTGAAAATAAATGGTCAAGAAACATAATTTTTAAGCTATGACTGGAAAAATTTTGAGTAACCTGTATTTTCACTTACCTTAGTATTAACACTGGGTTAAAACACAGATATATAAAACCCTCCTAAAAAATAACATTGTTAAATTTCAGAAATAATTTCTAAAAAGGCTAGATCATATTTAGGTAATACTTTATTTTTTTAAATTTACTGTCAAATTGGCTAACATACAGTGCATACAGTGTGCTCTTGGTTTGGGGGGTAGATCCCCATGATTCATCAGTACTCTATCTATTTTTCTGGCTTTGAAATAATTATGGCCATAAACCAACAGAGTACCAGGAAGTTCTCAAGTTATAAGACTATCTCCCCAAAGTTATTTCATAAATCACACACATGAAATATCCATGCTTTTTCTAATACAAATAAAAGCCTCCATAATTGTTAGGCTTTCATAAATGCTTTAAAAAAACTTCTTTAATTCATAATTCATTTCAATTCAATAAGCATTCATTGAGCCGCTAAATGCCATATGCTAAAGGACGATTTTGACAATGTGTTTGTTCTGCAGGAAGCTGCATGCACAAAAATGTTCTGCCCAACACTAGCATCCCGGGAGACATTAAAGATGCTTCAGTCCTAGAGTCAGATAAGTAGTGTAACGTGTCATAATTTCCATTTTAGGACCCCAAATTTAATTTGGCATATTAGAGGTTATAAGAAGTCTTGCAACAAAGAAACCCAGTTCTTCACATACTTGGTTAATAAGCAAAACTTTCTTCCATGAACATCCAAGACCCTTTCTCATCTCTTCCTGATCTAGCTTGAGCCCCATGAATAGATGTGACTACATTCTGCTCAGCCTCTTACTTTACTTTGTCTACTCCTCCCTTCTTGTTCATCTACCTAATCCAAGTGGGGATTAACTTGTTTTTTTGGCACCATAGCTGCCAAGCACTGCTGGGGCAAAGTACACAGTGGTGTCAACTGTCTCTACTGTTAATGTTTTCCAGACTCAGCCAGACACCTAATGTTGATCAATAATCCCTTCAGTTGTTCCCTTCCTATTCTCTGCGGCTACAAAATGTCCTACACAAAAAATACAAAGCCTGAAGTAGAGGGTGGGGAGATTTCACTCACACTCACACACACACACACACACACACTTTTAAAAACTATTTGCACATTGCAGTTACAGAATTTATACATGCTTTATCATACAATTTTTGGTAATAATGACATTTTAAGATATTTCTAACTTTTAAACAATTGATGGAGTTCTGAAGTCGATACGAATTTTATATCACACCAATTTCACTCACACATTCTATTTTGCCCATTGGTGCACATATTGTTCACTAGACTGAAAAGTCTTCACATATCTGCATTCAAGGTGAGAATCAGTGAATAATACTGAAAGAAACTGAACATAGTAGGAGCCAATTCTTAATTCTTCTCTTTCCCTCCAGCTATAGCATTAACTTCGTATCCCAGATCATTAAAAATCTCACAATGAGAGAAATCTTTCTGTAAAGACATACCTTCCTTTCCTAAATTAAAAAGAATACTTAACATCCTAAGCTGAAGATGTACAATAGTATTATCCCATTAGAAACCAT